>NW_006408631.1:3032740-3049847 GCF_000296735.1 Chrysochloris asiatica
CTCCTCTGACATCCATTTTGACCTTTTCCTTCTTTCTTGTCTTCTTAATGACTTTTTGCTCTCCTCATGTATGATGTTCTTAATGTCATCCCACAACTCTTCTGGTCTTCTGTCTTTAGTGTCTAATGCCTCAAATCTGTTCTTCAGATGGTCTCTAAATTCAGGTGGGATAAATAATAACATAGAAAAGGCAATAAAAGAAACTTAAGCAATGAAAAAACAGTAAGATAATAAAAGGGAAGGATTTGGAATTTTTAAAGGTTTGAGTGGAATGTTTGTATTTTGCATTTCTAACTTATATGCATTTAGTTTTTCCTGAGCTATTTGTTCAACAATACTTTCAATTCTTGTAAATTGGTAGAAAATAAGTATTTATAATTATCAGTTCACATTTTTATAACTTTGTGTGTTGCTGTAGGATAAGCCCTGCTAACCTCAAAGATAGCAATTCAAACACACCAGCCACTCCTGGGAAATCCTATGCAGGTCACCATGGGTCAGATCTGACTCAAAGGCACTTAACAACAATAGCTTACACAGAGAGTCAAAAATTATCCACACTCCAGTTATATTAAAGCGCCCCTCCACAGCCACAGCTGCTGACAACATTGAACACACACATGAAATGATTCTGTCAAACCGACAAGTGACAGTGGATTATGAGGCAAATCATTTGCAAATCAGCCAAGGCTCTGCCTATGAAATAATCCATGACCGATTTGGGTTTCAAAAGTTTGTGCAAGATGAGTACTGAAGCACCTCAGAAGAGCATAAACAGAAGCAAACAAAATTTGGACCAATACTTAAAAGGAAGGTTTAAAAGTTTCTTTTTTAAAAAATTGTTACGGGTGATGAGCCATGGATTCGTTATTAGGAGCTTGAAAGTAAACAGCAGAGTATGGAATGGAAGCATCCTCAATGGCCAACCAACAAAAAATTCAAAAGGCAACCATCACCTAGAAAATTGATGCTTACAGTTTTCTGAGATTTGCAAGGGCCAGTATGGGAACACTGTCAGGAAAAAGATTCAACAATCAACAGTGTTCCTTACAGTGAGATGCTTACTGCAGAGCTGACTACTATCCAAGGACATTGTGATCTTGCATGACAATGCACCTCACCAGACCTCTGCTCACACTATTGACACTATGTAAAAACTTCCTTTTGAGGTGTTAAAACAGCCTCCCTACAGTCTTGATCTAGGAGTCCTGGTGTGGTACTGTGGGTTGGTTACTGCACTGGACTGCAAAGCAAGGTTTCACCCACAAGGTCGGTGGTTCAAACTTGCCACCTGCTTCTCAGAAACCCTATAAAGGGTCAATATGGGTCGGAACTGACTCAATGTCACTTAACAACAACAATATAATCCTAATCTTGCACCGTCGGACTTTCACCTATTTGGTCCCCTGAAAGCAGCCCTTCCAGGGTGAAGACTCACCTCTGAAGAAGTAAAGACAGTGGTGTATTCATGGTTCACAGCTTAGTCTAAAACATTTTTTAATAAGGGGATACAAAAACTTGTTGACATATGGATAAGATGTATTGAAAAAGAAGAGTATGTCAAAAATGATGTGTGTTTTCTAAAATTTGATTAAATTCTACTGCCAAAGTGCAGATAATTTTTGACTCACTCATGTGTATGTGTGTGTGTGCATGTGTGTCCTATTAGAATCTCTATTACAGAAATGGGTATTTATAAACCATAAGATACTTTTCTTCCTCGAGATGATCAGTAAGATGGTGAGAATCAGCAAAACTATGTGAAATAATTTTTTAAATAGGCAAAATGCAATAAAATGTTGAGTTGCACACCTTGGATTTTAAGGGAATGATGACATGATGGTTCATAAAATCACACACACTGCTGAGATTATTTGTCCACATCAATGCTCCCAAGTATTAGTTCAAAATCTATGACTAATAACCACAGTAGCAATGGTCACAATAATATATATAACAATGCCACATGTCCGTCTATTTGTTTATTGTTCATTAAACCTTTAAAAACTATTATTATTATTTTACTTTTACTTCTACTTTATAGATGAAAAACCTGGGGCTCAGAAAAATTAGACAACATTCTCAAAGTCACAAAGCTTGGATGGTTTTTCTACTCAGTGACCTGTCCCTAGGAGGTACGGATGTCTAACTTGTCCAATTGTCTTTAGTATGAAAGGTAGGACTCCCTTAGATATTCCCAATGAGAAGAAAAATACAACCACTGAAATTTCTAGTGCCTGTGATCATGCTTGTGAGTTCGTTTTTTAAAGTAGTTTCTGCTCTATTTACTGGAAGTGACTTGCAATATGATGTAGCAGAATCAAAATTTAGAGAATTAAAATAGGCACTAAATGTAGTGCTATCTTCTACAACTTTCCTCATTTGATTCCACTTTTGCTATGCCTCCATTTGTACTGATGGCCATAAAGATAGAGTTGTGAGGATGTTGAGGATCAACACTTGATTCTGCCAAATAAAGAGAATGACATCTCTTTCCATTTTAAATGTTATTTTAGGGTAAAGATTCTGTGTATTTTATATTTAGACTCCTTGTTAGGATGGTTTTTCTTTTCTTAAATCTTTCTGATCTATCCTGACTTGATATGAGTTCAAGAGCAAGTGTATGAACCCTCTCAGCAGGATGGGAAAGAGTCTCTGGTCCACGTGCCATTCTCAGGGTTTTTACTGGCCTTGTCCCAGTTGCTCATAATTGTGGCTATCATAGAGAAACCCACTGAACATCTCTGGTCATGCTTCCATTTATAAGGACCCTTCACTCTGTGACTTCCTTCTATGGCTTTAGTCCTATCAGCCTTCTCAGTTTCAATGTCTCACCACCAGCCCATCCACACAGAGCCTTAAGTACTTGTGATTCTTCTAGTGTGCCAGGCATAGGTCAGGGACACCATTGTCAGCCCATCCAAGCAAACCTTCTCTCCAACATCACTTCTAAACTGAGCCCATGAAATGAAACAATGTTGAACAAGGTGGCATACCGCACCCAAGGTTTGTGATCTTCCCTATCTCTGAAAAGCTCAAGACTGTTGGGATGTTTAATCACCCCCAACTGAAATTCAGCCCTAAGGGAATGGAGAGGCAGGAAACTCTCTTCTGGAGCCTTTCTCTTTCTCAGCCTCTCCTTTCCCCCAGCACTTTCTATTTCTTCTTCCTTCTAACAGGAGTTCTCCTTGTATCATAGACTCCTCACCAGTTCCATGACCACCTCTGTTCCAAAAGGATCTCTATTCCATTCTTTGAAGCAAAATTTCATACCGTGTCTCTAAAAGTGGAAAGACTGCAGAATAATTTACCACACACACAAATCACCAAGAAACAAGCACATTAAGAGTTATTTCAAAAATATCAGTTTCATTATAATAGTAGACTGTCTCCACAGTATGAAGCTTGATTTTACCACTTAATATAAGAAACCCTATACAGGGTCGCTATGAGTTGGAAATGACTCGATGGCACTTTAAAAATCCAAAGATAGATGGCAAGTCATGTGACTATTTTACACTTCAGTTTCTTCTTATGTAAAAAAAAAAAAAAAAAAAAAATAGATCAAGCTAGGTTTGTTGTGATAATTAAGTAAGATCTCCCAGGTACAATACTCCATAATAGTCACTGACATAGAATGAAGTTGTCATTAAATGCCCTCGATTTGGTTTCAACTCATAGCAGCCAGGTATAGAGCTTCCAGGACTGCAAACAATACCTCTCTCCCACACAGAATGAAGGACATAGCTAATAATAGAAAATAATAGTGCTTCTTTGTCCATTAGCTACTAACACAGCCAGTCATTCATTCAGGCTATTTAATTTCACATGCAGAAAGGATCGCTAAATAAACAAGGGATGCCAATTGTTTTCTTTTTCCTCAACAACTATGAAATTCTGTCTCCAGCTTTTAGGGCCCCTAAAAAGAGGTCACCACTGAGACCCCTGGCTAATGCTAGATAGTGATTTTGCATTAGGTAAAATTCAGTAAGACCCTTGGATAGTGGGGTTCTGACTTTATGAAAAAGAGCCAAGCCAAACTATTAAAATCTTAGGTGACAATGTAGGTTTCTCAACTGTTCTGATAGGGGTCCCATTAGAAGATCCTGGGTAGAATGTGAGAAAACTGTGGAACAAAACACAAAATCGCCCAAAAAAAAAAAAAAGACGAGGCATACTGGTCAGACACTGGTGGAACTCCTAAGACTATGGCCTTTAATCACTCTGCACGTCTGGAACTGAACTTACCCTCATGGCTCAATTTTCTGCCAAACAATAGACTGGTCTACAAAGGGAGCACCGCCACTAGTGAATACTCAACCATTTAAAATCAAATAGGCGGCAATTAGCCAAGGACAAAGTTCAGAAGCATTACAAAAGAAGGGGAAATGGAAACAGGAGGTACAAGAAAGAAGTGATATTACATTAAGGGAATTGCAATCAATGAGATGAAGCAAAATGTGTACGAGTTATGAAATGTAAAACAGATGCTCTGCTCTGTAAACCTTCACCTAATTCACAACACAAAGTTAAATCAATCATAATATTTCTATTGATAAGAAAGAGATAGAGGAAGAAGGAAGGAATAAAGAAAAAATGTAGATTCTATCACGTACCCACATATTTAAATCAGCCAGGAGATAAATCAGTATGTCGGTTTCTGTGAACATCTGTCCAGTGTTCAGTAATAATTGACTAATTGACTTAATCATCAAAGTCACATCTGAAATGATCAAAAGATATCTACTTGTGTTTTACTGACTATGCAAAGACTTTTGACTAGGTGGATCATGATAGGCTATGGATAATGTTTCCAAGAATGGGTATTCCAGAACACTTGATTGTGCTCATGAGGAACCTGTACATAGACCAAGAGACAGTCATTCAAACAGAACAAGGGACTACTGGATAGTTCAGAATCCAAAAAAGTGTACGCCAGGGATGTATTCTTTCACCATATTTATTCAATTTGTATGCTGAGCATATAATCAGAAGCTGAATTATATAAAGAAGAGCATGGCCCTTAGAGGAGGGCTCATTAACAACCTGCAACATGCAGATGTCTCATACTTCGGATATATTATCATGAGGAACATTCTTGGAAAAGGACCTCATGTTTGGAAAAGTAGAGGGTCAGTGAGAAAAAGAAAGACCCCCAATAAAATGGATTGCCACCATGGCAGCAGCAATGAGGATGGTTCAGGATTGAACAGTGTTTTGTTCTGCTGTGTGTAGGGTCACTATGAACTGGAACTGACGTGACAGTACCTAACAGCAATGAAAACCTTTGAAACCTGGTTAAAGTAATTTATTTGGTTGTTCAAATGCAATTAAGTGAACAAGCTAATAAACTTGCCTGACTCATAGTCATGCTCTCAATAAATTAACTGAATTACAAAACATCATCACATACTGCCTTAAATCAAGTTCTACTCTTTATAAATTACCATTATAGAAAGATTATTGGCTAATTTTTAAAGAGATTTTATTTCATTTAAATTGAACTGAATACTCCCGTATTCGTTGGTTCATTTATTCAAACTGTGACTAAGTAAGATCTCAAAATAGATCAGTTCTACCACTTCCAGTGAGAAAGTACACTTTATATGTGTTGTAAAGTGCAACCAAGTTGATTCCAACTTATAGCAACCCTGTATAGGGTTTTCAAGGAGCAGCTGGTGGGTTTGAAATGCTGATCTTGTGGTTCTCAGTCCAGTGCTTATCCTATAATGCCACACCAGGAGTCCATTGTTGTTGTTAGGTGTTGTCAAGTCCGACTTATAGAGCCATCATCACAATTGTCATATTTGAGCCTAGCTCTGGTAGCGTAGTGGTTACGAATCGGGCTGCGAACCGCAAGGTCAGCAGTTCGAAACTACCAGCGGTTCGGCGGGAGAAAGATGCAGCTTTCTGCTCCTGTAAAGATTTACAGCCTCGAAAACCCTGTACCCCTGTACAGCGTCACTATGAGTCGGAACCAACTCCATGGCACACAACAACAACATCACAATTGTTATATTTGAGCCTATTGTGTCAATCCCTCTCTTTCTGGACTTCCTCTTTTTGCTTTATCAAGCCTGATATCCTTTTCCAGGGACTGGTCCCTTCGGATAACATGTCTAAAGTACATGACACAAAATCTTACCATCCTCAATTTTAAAGGAGTATTCTGGCTGTACTTCTTCCAAGACAGATTTGTTTGTTCTTTTGGCAGCCCATGATACTTTGAATATTCTTTGCCAACACTTTAATTCAAATGCATTGACTCTTCTCCAGCATCCTTATTTATTGTCCAGATGTCACATGTATGTGAAGCAATTGAAAATATCATGGCTTGGGCCAGATGCACCTTATTCCTCAAAGGGACATCTTTGTTCTTTAACACTTTAAAGAGGTCTTGTGCAGCAGAGTTGCCCAATGTAGTATAGTATATCATTTGATTTATTAACTGTTGCTTCCATGAGTATTGATTATAGATCCAAGTCAAATGAAAACCTTAACAACTTCCGTCTTTTCTCTGTTTATCATAATGTTATCTATTTGTCCAGTTGTGAGGATTTTTGTTTGCTGTATATTGATTTGTACTCTATATAGACAGCTGTAGTCTTTGAACTTCATCAGCAATTGCCTCAAGTCCTCCTCACTTTCAGCAAGCAAGGTTGTGTCATCTGCATATTGCAAATAATTAATGAGTCTTCTGCCAATCCAGGGTGCCACACATGTTCTTCTACATATAATCCAGTGTCTCAGATTATTTGCTCAGTATACAGATCGGTAAGTATGGTGAAAGGATACAACGCTGATTCACACCTTTTCTGATTTTAAACCTTACAGTATCCCTTTGTCTATGTACAGGTAGGTTCCTAATGAGAACAATTAAGTGTTCTGGAATTTCCATTTTTTTCCAATGTTATCTATAGTTTGTTAGGCCCACACTGTTGGTTGCCTTTGCATAGTCAATAAAACACAGGCAAATATCTTCCTAGTATTTTCTGCTTTTAGCCAAGATCCATCTGACATTAGCAATGATATCCCTTATTCCACATCCTCTTCTGAATCCAGTTTAAATTCTGGCAGTTTCCTGCTGATGTACTGCTGCAAATGTTTTTGGGTTCTCTTCAGCCAAATTTTACTTGCATGTGATATTAATGATACTGTTCAATAATTTCAGCATTCTGTTGGGTCTCGTTTCTCTGGAATGGGCACAAATATGGATCTCTTCCAGTAGGTTGGCCAGGAGCTACCTGCCAAATTTCTTGGCATAGACTGATAAGTGCTTCCAATGCTGCATCAATTTGTTGAAACATTTCAATTGGTAGTCCATCACTTTCTGAGCCTGGCTTTTTCACTAATGTCTTCAGTGCAACTTGGACTTCTTGCTCTAATACCATTGGTTCTTAGTTATTTGGTACTTCTTGAAATGGTTGAATGTTAACCAATTCTTTTTGGTTCCGTGATTCTGTAGGTCTCCCATCTTCTTTTGATGCTTCCTGTACCATTCGATATGTTGCCCTTGTTGTTGTTGTTAAGTGCTGTAGAGTTGGTTCCAACTCATAGCGACCATGTAAAGGGTTTCCAAGTCTGTAAAGCTTTGTAGGGAACAGAAAGCCTCATCATTCTCTTCAGAACATCTGGAGGACTCAAAAACCAACTTTGTAGTTAGTAGTCCAGTGCTTATCCTACAGAGTCTCTATGCTATTTTGCCCAGAGAATCCTTCACTATTGCAACTCAAAGCTTGATCTTTTTCTTCAGTCCTTTCAGTTTAAGAAATGCTGAGTGTATTCCTCCTTTTCTAACTCCAGGTCTTTGCACATTTCATTTTAATACTTTACTTTGTCTTCTTGAGCTCCCTTTGAAATTTTCTGTTCAGCTCTTACTTCATCATTTCTTCCATTAGCTGGTGTGGCACTGCGCATAAACGCACCAGACTACAAGGTCATTTTGAACTGCAAGATTGGCAGTTCAAGCTCACCAGACACTCCTAGGAAACCCTATAAAGGTTGCTATGAGTTGGAACTGACTCGACGGCACTTAGCAACAACAACAATTCTACATTCAAGAGCAACTTTCAGAGTCTCTTCTGACATCTACTTCGGTCTTTTCTTTCTTTCCCTGTCTTTTTAATGGCCTTTTGCTTTCTTCATGTATAATGTTTCTTGATGTCATCTGATCTTCAATCATTAGTGTTCAGTGCATCAAATCTGTTCTTCAGATGGTCTCTAAACCCTGTCCCACCTGGATGACTCTGTTGGTACATGAAATAGCAGTGACATAACTTCCAACATCACAGTAACATGTAAAACTGACAAATGAATTGTTATTATTGTTAAGTGCCATCAAGTAAGTTTCAACTCATAGTGGCTCTGTATAGGGTTTCCAAGGAGCAGCTGGTTGGTTTGAACCACCAACCTTTTGGTTAGCAGTCCAGTGCTTATGCTACAACACCACACCAGGACATATATTTGGGGGAGGGGGATATACATATATTCCATCTGGAGTCCTGGTGTGGCACTACAGGTTAATGCACTAGACTGCAAGTTTGCTTTGAACCGAAAGGTTGGTGGTTCAAGTTCACCAACCACTCCTCAGAAACCCTATGCAGGGTCACTGTAAGTCAGAACTAACTTGATGGCACTTAGCAAAAACAATATTTTTTTATCAAGAGATACTTTTCTTCTTGTCCCATCCCAAAAGATAAAATGTTAAGCGAATGTAAAACTATCTACTGATAATTATGTCATTAATGTGCCATTCTTGAAGTAAGTGAATATTTCTAAACAGCCATTTTTGGTTGTTCATTTATTACCAGAACATAAACATCAGAACAAAATTGTGACAAATGACTAATAAGTTTATTATTTCATTTAATATTTCCACTTTTCTTTTTTTAAAACATATAACCATTGAGTATAGGGTTCAAATAGAATGCCTGAATTTTATTCTGAACTGACAGGAAAAAAGAAAAACTTTCAAATGTCACAAAAGACTTGGATGTCCTATCCAAGCCATCCTCCTGGATTACCTTGGCCTCTTGCTGTCTTTGAGCTGTTTAAATTGTAAATTGTCGATACATGATAGCAATGCAAACTACTCTTGTTCATAGATAGCAAATGAACTTTGTCAGGTTGAGGCACAAATTAATATCCCTTTCCCTTTAAGAAGCCAGTGTTGCATTTATTAGGTAAAATTACTCATTGGCTATACATATGTCAGACTCCTGGTGTAGTGTTGTAAGATAAGCACTGGACTACTAATCACAAGGTTGATTATTCAAATCTCCTGCCACTCCTTGGAAACCCTATACAGGGTTGCTATGGGTCGGAACTGACTCAACGGGACTTAACAACAACAGCATATATGTGTCAGGTCCCTGGGTGGCACACATGGCTTCTGCTAAACTATTACCCTGAAGCTTGGCAGTTCAAGTCCAACAAACAGCCTGCTTTGTTGTGATCTGATTTATTAAGATTATGTTGTTGTTGTTGTTGTTACGTGCCGTCGAGTCGGTTCCGACCCATAGCGACCCTGTACAGGGTTTCCGAGGGTGTAAATCCTTACGGGAGTAGAAAGCCTCATCTTTCTCCCGCGGAGCAGCTGGTAGTTTCGAACCGCTGACCTCAAGGTTCACAGCCCGATTCGTAACCACTACGCTACCAGAGCCAAGGAAATTCTATGGAGCAGTTCTATTCTATAATATATAGGTGGCATGAACCAGAATCGATGCAACAGCAATGGGTTTGGCTTTTATATGTGTCTATTCTTTGAACTATCCTGGTCTGGTCTAACATCTTACTAGTTCCCTATTAATTAACTGTGATACTTTAAGGTTTTTGTGTCCACTTGACTGGGCCAGGATTCCCAGTGGTTTGGCAGTTGATCATTAACTCTATGATGATTGGCTATAAGGAGGCATCGTTTAATTTATGATACTTGGCTATAAGCAGCCATTCAGTTGAAAGGATGTTTTCTTGGGGTTGTGGTCTGCTCCCAATATATGCTTTCTTTTCTGCTGGAGACTTGGGACTCCTAGGACTCTACAGTTATAAACCATTCCCTTGTTAGAAACTTTTCCATATATGGAGTCTTGGTGTGGTGCTGTGGGCTAAAGTGTCAGACTGCAAAGTCATTTGAACTGAAAGGTCGGTGGTTCAAGCTCCCCAGTTGCTCCTTGAAAACCCTATACAGGGTCTCTATGGGTCGGAATTGACTACACAGCACTTAACAACAACAACATAGATATATAAAGAGTCACTGGTTTTGTTTCTCTAAAAGACCAGCCTAAGACATTAACTACTCAAATAACTCATGAACAGGATTTTATTTTATAGTTGTATGAGAATCATGATTTTTACCATTAATAAAAAAGTATCTTTTAATTAGATCCGAAGCACTTAGGTTATCCCCTTTGCAAAAGGAAAAATTTAATTTTTCTTCAAAGAAAAGGAGATACTAATTTTAAAGTCATCATTAGAGATCATTGCCAGTAGCAATCACAGTCCCTACTGCCACCCTTTCTCACATTGTTTCCAATAAATTTAAAAACAAACTATCGATGTAAATAATATATAAATGTATACAACAGAGTAACAACTTCTCCTTAAACTCCTTGGCCTCACTTCCATAGTAAACATGCTTAGGAGTTTGCTCCCATTTTTATACCCACTGCCAGCAAGTCCATTACAACCCATAGCAGCAGGGCATAGAGCTTACCAGATCGTCAGACGTTGTAGGATAATGCACCGGATTGAAAGGTTGAATCGAACTCACCATCTGCTCCTCGAACACCCTACACAGAGGGACGCTATGAGTCAGAACGGGCTCAGCAGCACTTAACAACAACAACAAATCTTTACAGGAGCAGACAGTCTCATCTTTCTCCTGCCGCATTTTTATCTAAGTAAACTAAAACCAAAAATTAACATTAAGTGTTGCCAGCTGCTCCTCAGAAACCCTATAAAGGGTTGCTATGAGTCGGAACCAACTGGATGGCTCTTAACAACAACAACAACATACAGATATAGGAAATTCTGGTGTAGCATTGTAGGATACGAAGTAGACTGCTAACCACAAGATCAGCATCTCAAACCCACCTGTTGCTCCTTGGATATCCTATACAGGGTCGTTATCAGTCAATGACACTTAAGAATAACAATAACATATAGAGAAAGGAGTCCCAATAACATATAGATATAGAGAAGGTAGTAGAGAACCTGGTTGGGAATCTGGTGCTGGATTTAAAGTCAGGAATCAGGTCCCGTTCACCTTTTGGGGACTCTTTATACATGTCCTAATGTTCCTGGGTGGTACAAATGGTTAAGTGTTTGACTGCTAATTGAAAATTGGAGGTTCAAATTGACCTAGAGAATCCTCAGAAGAAAGACTGAAAAATCAGTCACTGAAAATCCACAGAGCATTGTACTACTCTGACACACATAGGCTCTGCATGAGTTAGATTTGGCTGTGTGTTTATATATTCTGTGTGTATATCCAGAACTGAAGATGAAGCTGCACTCAGTCTCCTGAAGTGATTGAGCCCCATATTCCACTCACTGACTTTCCTGATACTTTTTCTCCCTGATTTTTTTTTGTGTGTGTGTGCTTAAATTATAGAACCTTGGGTGGGGATCTATAATTTAAGTCTTGTTCTTTATACAACCTCTAAGACCCAGTTAGAGACCCTCTGCCCTACTGTCCTGCCTTGGTACCCCTCTAGAACATCATTTCCTTCATTGACTTCCAGAAGGGGGTGATGAATAAATTATACCTAAAGCCAGGAAAGACAGTGCGAGGCAGCCCTGCTGGCAGCTGGGCCATAGAGCTCCCACTGCATGTAAACCACACATAGAATATAAACAGTAGCTAAACAAGGCCACTCTGTGACCATATTTGGAACCAGAAAGAGATAAGGCTGCTCTATAGCCACAAAAATGATTAAACATCTCCCTCTTCTGTCTAACATGAGTGACTGCTACACTATTATCAATGAGTCCACTTTAGTCCTCTTACCTTATTGATGAAAATTATTAAGATACACAATCAGAGACTTACTCCTGCTTCCTGACAACATCCAATCCAGAAATGGCCCCCACCCCCTCAATATTCCAGTATTGAATATTCCATTACTTACCCACGTCCTGTAAAAAGTCCTTTCCAACTCCTCATGGTTTCCCTGGAGTACTTTCAAACATGCTTCAGCCAAAAAAAAAGCCCAATTTCTTTTTACAAGAACCACCAACCTTGCAGTTCAAACGATTTTGCAGTCTAATGCATTAGCCCACAGGGCCACACCAGGACTCATCTAATGTTTTAGGAACCCTTAAAAATGTCCCTCTCTGAATGCTTTGTGTTCTTCTGTTTCAAATAAAATGTCATCTTCAAACATGTAAAGGAAATAAACATATTTTGCATCAACACACACATGTCCATGCCCATTCAGGGAGTTGTGAGCAATGTCATGTTGTTGTTGTTAGGTGCCATTGAGTCAGTAACAACTCATAGTGGACCCTATGCACAACAGAATGAAACACTGCAAGTCCTGGGTCAACCTCACAATCATTGTTACACCTGAGCCCATTGCTGCTGCCACTATGCCAATCCACCTCGTTGGGGTCTTCCTCTTTTCCTCCAACCCTCCACTTTACCAAACATGATATCCTTCTCCAGTAACTAGTCCCTCCTGACAACATGTCTCAAAAAATGAAAGATGAAGTCACTCTGGTTGTCCTTCCAACACAGATCTGTATGTTCTTCTGGCAGTCCATGGTACTTTTCATATTCTCCTCCACCACCATAACTCAAATGCATCAATTCTTCTGTGGTCTTCCTTATTCACTGTCCAACTTTTGCATGCATATGAGGTTGAAAATACTATGGCTTGGGTCAGGTGCACATTAGAACTCAAACTGACAAAATGTAATATAGTGCTCTGAATTCTCTACCCTTGAGAATATCAAGGAAAGGGCCACAAGTTTA
Source organism: Chrysochloris asiatica (assembly GCF_000296735.1). Lineage (NCBI taxonomy): Eukaryota > Metazoa > Chordata > Mammalia > Afrosoricida > Chrysochloridae > Chrysochloris > Chrysochloris asiatica. The sequence goes on from NW_006408631.1 coordinate 3,045,714, forward strand.
CACAAGTTTCCTCGCAAAAAAAAAAAAAAAATACAATGGGAATGTTCCTACAGTTGTGTGTGGCTTCAGGAACTGCGGCCACTGACACCTGAGCAAGGGGTAAGCCTGTATTAAGCGAAAGGCCAGCTAAATAGCCATCCGATTTCCCCTGGGTCCATACATACAGTATCTGGTTAGGAATGATCAGACTGGAGAGAGACAGAGAGGCAGAACAAGACCTGCATTCAAATTCCACCCTGCTATCAATCAATTTGTTCATTGCTTCTTCAAAGGAAAAAAAACATCCCCTTAAACATTCACTCAGTCTTCTTCACCAGCTGTCATCACACCTGAACCCACTTTACTCCCCAATCCTTTACTTTCCACCATCATCACCCTCCCCGCCCCCACTTCTTCACAGATAGAGTTGAAGCTCACGAGCGCCACCTTGAGGTTTCACAATACCACAACCAGCCACCCCCCATCAAAGCTAATCACTTCTGAAGCTGCAGCTACACTGCTTAGCAGACTCTCCAGCTAGTCATTAAGACTTCCTCCAAAGCACTGCTAAACTCATCATCAAATAAGTCTGATCTTCCATTTTCAGGTACTTCATGTGCCCAGAACCATCTGCTCCCTCAAGATAAAATTGAGGCTCTAATATTGAGCTGGTTGTTCATCGTCCTATTAAGTGCCCTTGGAGAGATCTGGAGTGACCTTTCTTACACTGCTCTTTTGGGTGATTTAATCAACCAACGTGTTTCATAGAACTTAACAGGCAAAGGGGGATGTCTCAATCATTTACTTCCAGAGGCCAAGGATTGCAAATGTTACTACCATCATCCCAGCAAATTCTGAGCACCTCCTTCCAAGAGATATTGATTAGCACCTGAGTCTGACTGGCTTCAAAGCCTTGCTTTTTCCACTGGACCTGCTGGCATCAGGCCATGGGGATTTTAAATAACCACTTCAGAATAGGTCCCTGTAAGAAATCATACTGACATTGACCAAGCACTGTCAAATGATACAAGTTCTACGGCCTTGACCTACACCTCAGAGAGCATAAAGACTTTTATCCAATTGTGAATATAATGAAAACCTTCCATTCTTTTAATATATGATGCAGCAGAGGGAATTGACTTTTTGGTGCATACACATTAAATAAAATCTCTTCAAGCAAATTTTTATTTAAAAAGTTATTTGCAAACACTGGATAGCATGTGTTTTATGAGCTATCGCCAGATGGATCAAACATTTGCACAACTTTCAATGGAACATCCTGACGGAGTCCCAAAGTCATTAAAATATATGCGTGTGTGTCTGAGCTTAATTTAACACTCAAACATTTGACTTTCCCATGGAGAAAGGTTACTGTTCTATGAAAAGCCTTCTGAACATCAAATATAAACATCAAGCATAAACAATTTTTTTAAAGAAAACACCATCTTTCATTTTCAGACTTTATGGTGATAAGGGGCAGAACAAGTTAATTCATTAACTCAAATTTCTTCCCAGAAACACTTTTTCTATGTCTCATTTCCCTAACTAGATTCTCATATCCTGAGGACTAGGATTGGTTTTCCTACCTCTTACGGTTCTCTGAGGGGCCCAGATGAGATGGCGACATTTAATAACCATCTACTATGTTGGTTCAAGCTCACCAGTCACTCCTTGGAAACCCTATACAGGGTCGCTATGGGTTGGAATCAACTGGACGGTACTTAACAACAATGTGCTAAGCACCTACATTACTTTGATTTGTGAAACAGAAACTTCGAGTACAGTCTTATAATTTTAAGTAAACTGAAGCTCAGAAATGTAAGACATTTATTCAACATCACATGACTAGATAGTATAGTAGTAAAGTTGATTCTGAGACTCCTCATACTAAGTACAATGCAATCTATATTTGTTGTTGTTGCTAAGTGCTGAGGAGTGGCTGGTGAGCTTGAACTGCCGAACTTGCCATTCAAACTAAGCTTGCAGTCCTATGTCTATAATATTCTATACTAGATCTCTTTCCAGCACTGTACAAAAACCAAGTGATTCTTAGTAAAACCTTACGGTTTAGTTTATTACCAAGTGAGAATTTAAGTCAGAGTTGTTCGATGCCCTAGTTGGGCAGTGGTTAAGTTGTCTTCTGAACCCACTGTGGGAGAACTAGGTGGCAGTCTGCTTCTTTAAAGCTTAGAGCCCTGGAAACGCTCTGGGACGTTCTTCTCTGTCCTATAGATGACTATGAGTCGGCAGTGGGGTTAGTCTTGGTTTGGGTTACTAGGACCATCAATTCCCTACTAGGACCATCAATTTGAAAAGTCATGTAATAAATTGATGAGAGACTAGCAACTTCATTTTCAGAATGTAGTCAGTTCATAAAAATATGATCAGAGCAGTCCAAAAAACACAAACACAAGATCTCATCATGAAAGAGGACAAAATAACAATTACTTGGTGAGTGTTGGAGCCAAGTATCTTACACATATGCCCAGCAAATACTTATGAATGAATGAATGAATGACCACAACTAATGAACAAAGCTTATGCTATTAAGTATTTTTAAATCACTCAGTTACTCTTAATCTAGAAACATTAATCTGAAACATAAGATTTCGGGGGATAAAACAAGGTATGAAAAACACTGATTCCAACTTTTTTTCAATTACAAAAATCCCATTATCATGGGTGTGATGTTTCTTTGGCCTAGAGAGACTTAAAGCAGATGTTTCTTTGCAACCAAGTTGTGAGAAATCAGCAGTTGTTCTTGGCCTCTGTGGACTGTAGCTGATATGTTTTGCTACAGTTTGGCTGAACTTCTCTGTTCTAAAGACTGAAATTAAAATAGTGGGAAAGGAAAGTGCTTGGAAGTCCAAGTGGTGAAGGGAAAGTCCAATAAATCCAGCCTGCTGGGAGACTCTCTGCTGAGAAGACTGGCAAGCCCCCCTTAGCCATGCTGAATGTGTGCTTTCGAAAGATCCCAGCTGCTACAGAACCGTGATGTGATAAAGACTGGAAGGGACTTCCAAGACTGCAAAGGAAATTCAGTGCTCCCGAATCCAATTTAGAATTAATGGAGCCCGTTGTAGGGTGCTTCTATTAGCCAATCTGCACAGAAAGGATTAATATAAAAACAGGCAGAAAATAAAGAAAGAGGGCACAGGAAACTTGTAAAAACTAACCACCATCTGCCTCTTCCAGTCCTTCAGCACCATAGTAGTTTCATCTGCAGGAAGGTTCTCTCTGACTTGCTAGAAAGCCTTTGCTTAGGCAAAGGCAGTATGGGGCATCCTGCAGGCATTCCCTGCAAACTACGTTGAGTAGAGAAAAATCAACACATGGAAAACAGCAAATTAAGCAGACCACAAACATGTGTCTGGGAAACAGGAAGCTGCAACAATTAGATTTGCGTTTTGCAGTAGTATAACCACTCAGGTCAGACCAAGTGATAGAATTTTTTATAAGATTTAAAACATTCTCTTCAGCCAAAAGATAAAGGAATAGTGACTTTTAAAAGTCTTTGTAATAATTTTAAGTTTACAGAATTGAATGGATCATATTACTCAACTCCTAGTGGGTTAATGTGCCAGACTGTAAAGCCGTTTGAACTGCAAAGTCGACGCTTCAAGCTCACCAGCTGCTCCTTGGAAACCTTATACAGGGTCGCTATGGGTCGGAACCAATTTGACGGCACTTAACAACACCAAATATATTATTATTGGTGACCAGTGCAAGGCTATGGAATTTGATTTTGATTTTGATTTGTTTTCCTTTATTTCCCATTATTCTCTATTCCCAATCCCAATCTCTTTCTAGATATGGGCACCCACATTTGTATGTATAAAGTTTGATCTTTCATACACTTATTTAGACATATGTGTGTATGCTGTAGTTTATAAATTTTGTTTCCACCAAGCTTCTGCCTGTCACACAGGTAAATGCATGTACTTACACACCCCCATTGATGGACCCCTAGGTTATCTCTGACCCTACAACCAACACTGCCATGAACATTCTCATGTGGCTTTGAGGATATCTTTTTTGCAAAACTCTACTAAAGAGTTTCTCTGAAGGTTGGAATTTCTCTAGGCATGGAATTTTCTTGCTATGAGTTTAAAAATATATGTAAGAAAAAAAAAAAAAATAAAAAAAAGAAAGAAA
>NW_006408631.1:3055227-3062459 GCF_000296735.1 Chrysochloris asiatica
TTGGCCCAGGATCGAATATTGTTTCGTTCTGCTGTGCATGGGGTCGCTATGAGTCGGTTCCAACTCGATGGCACCTGACAACAACAACAACAACAACATGTATGCTTAATTTGTTTCTAGTTCTTCCTATTTGGCAATTTTCCCCCAAAGAAGAAAATATTAACATGTTAACATAATGTCATAGATCAAAGTATGGCTTCTCAAAAGAATGTGTCAACTTGGCTAGGCCACGATTACCAACACTGTGTGATTATTTTCCATTTTATGATGTGTTATAAATCCTAACCTCTGCCTGTGGTCAATGAGGCAGAATTAGGTCATGTAAAAGAGAATTAGGGGATTTTATTTTATTAATGAGGCAGGCTGAGGGCCATGCATCACCCTTACTTAAATTACCACCTTTACTGAGGCCACAGCTCTCATCTGATGTAATGGGAGTTTCCCTGGGATGAGGCCTGAACCATATTCTATATTATAAGAGCTATATGCAGAAAGAAGCAAGCAGAGAGACATCTCAGTACCACAAAGAAAGAAGAATCAAGGAACGTAGTCAATCCTTTGTAACTGTGCTGAGAACTTCTTAGACTCAATGGAGGATTACTCCCAAGACACTTGGAGAAGTCCAAGGAACACCAGCCCTAGAGATGCTGAAAGAAGACAAGGACATTTCCCCAGAGCTGTCAAAGAGAGAAAGCCTTACACTACAACTGGTACCCTGATCCAGACTCCAGCCTCCAAAACTGAGGGAATAAGTTTCTGTTTGCTAATGCCATCCACATGTGGTGTTTCTATTATAGCAATAGATAATGAAGGCATGTGTTAAATGCTAACACAGCAGTATTCGTTGTACTAACAGAGATCTGACATTATTTAGGGGCCAAAATTGGGGGAGAGTTCAGGTGTAGCACTGTAGGATAAGTGGCGGCGGTGGTGGTGGTTATGTGTGGTGGAGTCAGTTCCAACTCATAGAGACCTCGTACAGGGTTTCGGAGCCTGTAAATCTTTATGGGAGCAGAAAGCCTCATCTTTCTCCTGCGGTTCAGCTGGTAGTTTTGAACTGCTGACCTTGAGATTAGCAGCCTGACTCGCAACCACTACACTACTGAGCTTCTTGTAGGATAAATACTGGACTGAAAACTCCAAGTTCAGAAGTTCAAAGTCACCAGCTGCTCCTCAGAAACCATATACAGGGTCGCTATGAATCAGAAGCAACTCTATGACACTGAGCAACAACAGCACAATTGGGGAATAGGTAAGTAAAGTGTGCTTAGATGAATTTAATATATTTTATGCATTTTGTTGGATCACCCTTCTTTGAAATGGTCACATATATGGTTCTCTTCTAGTCAAGTGGAGAGGTATTCCAAATTCCTGGAGCCTTGTTTTTTGCCAATTTCTTCCATGCAGCTTGGACTTCTTCCTTCAAAACCATTGGTTCTTGATCATGCTCTACTTTCTGAAATGCTTCAACACTGACCAATTTATTTGGTACAGTGATTCTATATATTCCTCCCATCTTTTTTTCCATCTGACTTGCTTTGTTGCTATTGTTTAACATTTTATTGTGGTTCGTGTAAAAGTTTACCAAGAAAATTCATTTCCCATTCAATGTTCTACACATTTTGTTTTGTGATGTTAGTTGCAATCCCCTCAATGTGACAGCATTCTTCCCATTTCCTTCCGGTTTGAGATATGCTGACTAGGTTCTTCTCTTTTGACTTTCTCACTCCAGGTCTCTGTTTATCTTATTATAATACTTTACTTTGTCTTCTCCAGCTACCCTTTGAAATCTTCTGTTCAGCTATTTAGTTTCATAGTGACTGACACAAGAGTATCTTCAGACAGAAAGCTGGCTGGCAGAGTGGGCTGCATTGAAATGAAAACAATGCAGCTGACAAGTGGGCACTTGTCAGGGAAGCTAAGTTTGCAGACCTATGAGCTAGATCTAGCTGAGTACCTTTGAGACAAGGTCTATTGGAGGGGTGGGGTGTCTCTGGGTACTTAATCAACAGAGCTAAAAGAGCTTTGTAATGCTTGCCCAAACAGGGCTGAGGCTGGGCCAAGGGGCCAAGGACCAAAGAGAGGTCTGACTTCAGGCATGACTGAGAAGAATTGATCCTCATCGAAGAACTGTATAATGAGTCATTTCTGATCCTGAATTGTAACCTGTCGCTTCCCTAGTAAACCACATAATCATGAGGATTTTGAGTTGTGTGTGGCCATTGCAACAAATTATTTACCTTAGCAAAGAAATAGAGAGGGCCATGGGAGGGACAGTTGGTGTCAGAATTGATAAAAAGGTTGGAGAGTTGAAGTATGTCAGACCTCTGCCTCATAGAACTAGTCTTGGGCTGTGGATCTTGAACCTCTTCTCCACTTATGATGTTAGAGGAGGTAAGATGCCTCCTCATACCACTTTTACACTTGTTAACCTGCATCATGCAGATGACATATCTTTGCTTGTTGGAAGTGAAGAGGACTTGAAGTGCTTACTGATAAAGATCAAACACTATAGTCTTCAGTACGGATCACACTTTAACATAGAGAAAAGCAAAAATTGTCACAACTGGACCAATAAGCAACATCATGATAATGGAGAAAACATCGCCAAAGATTTCATTTTGCTTGGATCAACAGTCATGGAAGCTGTAGTCAAAAATCAAATGATGTGTTATTGCATTGGGTGAATCTACAGCACAAGAGTTCTTTAAAGCATTAAAGAACAAAGAAGTCCTAAGGTGCACCTGACCCAAATCACGGTATTTTCAATCACCTCATACGCATGTAAAAGTTGGACAATGGATAAAAAAGATCATAAAATAATTGATGCATTTGGATTATGATGCTGGTGAAGAATATTTAATATACTATGGACTAGCAAATGAACAAACCTGTCTTAGAAGAATTACAGATAGGATGCTCAATAGAAGATACGATGGTGAGACGGAGGGTCAGAAAAAAAGAGGAAGACCCCACAGAGAGATGGATTGGTAAAATGGCAGCATCAATGGGCTCAAGTGTGGCAATAATTGTGAGGTTGGCCCAGGACTGGGCAGTGTTTCGTTCTGTTGTGCATAGTGTTGCAATGAGTTGGTATTGACTCGATGGTAATAACAACAACAACAACAGTTTGGTCATGTTGTCAGGAGACACCAGTCCCTGGAGAAGAACATCATGCTTGGTAAAGTAGAGGGTCAGCAAAATCAAGAGGCAAACCCTCAGTGAGACAGATTGCGTCTGCAACAATGAGCTCAAACATAGCCACAGTTATCATTCTGTTGTATGTGAGTCTGTATGAGTTGAAACCAATTCAATGGAACATGACAACAAATTTTATTACAGATGAAATACCTGACCATCATTCAGTCAGCATATTTCCTTATTGTACAAATGTTGCCTGGTGGCATCAATGATAGTCACAAGGACCAAAATATGGGGGTGGGGGGGTGGATGGGAGGAAAGAGTCATTTTTCTACCCTTTGCTTCACAATGTAAATAGGAATAGGTGTTCAGTCAAGGTGTCTTGAAGAACTTTCTAGAAACCCACACTGTAAATTCCTTGAGCGCAATTACTGTGTCTACATCCCTGGTGGTGCAAAGGTTAGGTGCTCAGCAGGTAACCAAAAGATTGAAGGTTCGAGCCCATCTGGGTGTTCTGCAAGAGAAAGACCTAGTGATCTGCTTCCAAGAAAACCCTATTGGGGCAGATCTGCTCTATCACATAGGTTCATTATGAGTCTGAATTGACTCAAGGGCACCCAACAACAACAATCCACCATTTACCAAGTTGTTGTTGTTACATTGTCATCAAGTTGGTTCTGACTCATAGTGACCCTGTATAGGGTTTCTGAAGAGAGGATGGTGAGTTTGAATCACCAGCCTTGTGGTTAGCAGTCCAATGTTTATTCTACAGCTACACACCAGGCCTCCATAATCATTAAAGCATTTATCTGAGGCCTTCCTTTGTCTCTTAACATCTAGCAATTGAGTATAAAGGAGCTCAATCTCAAAATAGATATGGAGGTGGCCAATGAACACTTTGCAAAGGGGCAATAACAGTCCTGGAAATTTTTGGTTAGAAGAAGTCTAAATAGCCATGGCGCTCACAATAACCAATATGATTAACTGTATTCATATTCAAAGTATGTAATACCTCCTTTTGTAGGAAGATTATACTTCCTACCACACTGATCTCTTGTGTGGCCATGTGAACTATGAATTAGATCTGAATTTAAATATGAATTAAATGTGAAACATGAATTGAAATGAAAACAATGATTTTTACTCTCCATCTAGTGGTATGACAGATCTAAGAGCCCTCTCATCAAAATCCTGTCCTCTCCATGTATTATAACAAATAAGTTTTAGTGTATTTCTGGGTCCACTAGAAAATAAGAAATTTTTTTTTTTAATGCTTTTAAAGGACAGCAAATATCAAGGAAGAGGATGAGAGATAGTGAAATAACATGGAGATAAAATTCAATATCAACACTGTGATTAGGAAATAAGATTTGGACCCCAACAAGGTGTGATAGCTGAACTTGGTACTTCCTCATTAAGTAAGAAACACTTAAAAAGTTTGAAGGGGACAAAGGGATCCCTTTTACCAGCAACACCAAGAACAAATTCTCTTTGATGGAAACATTCTTAAATTGGATCCCTATGATATTAAAAAAATATGAACTCACAATGTTAAAATATTTGCCAAATACATAAGGGCAGTGAAACTCAGGAGAAAAAGAAAGAAAGAATAAATAAATAGCCTTAGATACCTAAAGATTTAAAATCCTAAAATTATCAGACACTTACTAATTTTTTTAATATTGAATAATCAGATATGAAATGCTTAAAGTATTAAAATAGAGTCAAAATGGACACAGAAAAAATTACGCAGGATGGTCCACTAGATTTAAAAAATAAAAATCTTGAAAACTAAAAATACTTATATGTCAAAATTTAAAATTCAGTGAATGTGTTCAATAGTAGATTAATTACAAATGAAGAGAAAATTATAGTGCACTGAAAGAGAATTAAGGAAAATTATGTGGCACGAAGAGTAGAATGAGAAAGTCTAGTATACATTTTATCAGGGTTCCAGAAAAAGAAGAAGAAGAAAGAGAATAGAGTCATTGTCTCTTCAAATTTGCCAAAATAAGGCAAATTTACTGAATGAGAGTTGACCATGATGATGCTAATGGAGTAAAACCCATGGGAGTAAAGCCCTTATTAGTACCTTCATTTGCTGATGGGGCACAACTCAAAATGAAGAGAAACAACTGTAAACATCCATTAATAATCAGAACATGGACTCTACGAAGTATGAATCTAGGAAAATTGGAAATTTGTCACAAAAGAAATGGAATGCATAAACATTGATATTTTAGGCATTAATGAGCTAAAATGGACTGGTATTGATCATTCTGAATCTGACAACCACATGGTTTACTATGCTGGGAATGACAAATTGAAGAGGAATGGTATTGCATTCATTGTCAAATAGAACATATCAAGATCAGTCATGAGGTATAATGCTGTCTGTGATAGGATACTATCCATGCACCTACAGGGAAGCCCAGTTAATACCACTATTATTCAAATTTAGCGCCAACCACAAAAGTCAGTGAAGATGAAATAGAAGAATTCTACAAACTTCTTCAATCTGACATTGATCAAACATGCAATGAAGATGTATTGATCATTACTGGTGATTGGAATGCAAAGGTTGGGAACAAAGAGGAGAGATCAGTAACTGGAAAATATGGCCTTGGTGATAGAAATGATGCCGGGTATCACATGACAGAATTCTTCAAAACCAATGATTTGTTCATTTCAAACCTTCTTTTAGACAGCATAAGAGACTATACACATGGACCTTACCAGATGGAATACAAAGAAATCAAATTGACTACATCTGTGCAAAGAAAAGTTGTAGAAGCTCCATATCATCAGCCAAAACAAGGCCAGGGGTAGATTGTGGAACAGACCATCAATTGCTCATATGCAAATTCAGACTGAAGCTGAAGAAAATAAAAACAACCCACAAGAGCCAAAATATGACCTTGAATAAATCCCACCTGAATTTAGAGATCATCTGAAGAACAGATTTGATACATTAAACACTAAAGACCAAAGACCAGAAGAGTTGTAAGATGACATCAAGAAGGAAAGCAAAAAGACATTAAAAAGACAAGAAAGAAGGAAAAGATCAAAATCAGACTCTGAAACTTGCTCTTCGGAATAGAGATGCTAAAGCAAATGGAAGAAATGAGGACGTACAAGAGCTGAACAGAAAATTTCAAAGGTCAGCTCGAGAAGATAAAGCCAAATATTACAACAAAATGTGCAAAAGATCTGGAATAAAAAATCCAAAAGGGAAGAATACACTCAGAATTTCTCAAGATTGGGGAATTGAGGAAAAAATACAACCCTTGACTTTTTTTACTGAAGGATTCTCTGTGTAAACTATTGAATGATGTAGAAAGCATCAAAAGAAGATAAAAGGAATACACAGAGTCACTGTACCAAAAGGAAATGGTTAAAAAAAAAAAAGAAAGAAATGGTTGACGTTCATCCATTTCAAAAGGTAGCATATGATCAAAAGCCAATGATACTGAAAGAAGAAATCCAAGGTGCATTGAAGGAATAGGCAAAAAAACAACTCTCCAGGAATTGATGGAATACAAATTGAAATCTTTCAAGAAAGGGAGGCAGCACCGGAAGTACTCATGTATGCCAAGACAACTCTCTGGCCAATTGATTGGAAGAGATCCATATTTGTGCCCTTTCCAAAGAGAGGTGACCCAACGGAATGCAGAAATCATTGAATAATATCTTTGATGTCCCACACGAGTAAAGTTTTACTAAAGGTAATACAGAAACGGCTGCAAGCATACATTGTCAGAAACTTCTAGAGGTTCAAGCCAGATTCAAAAGAGGACGTGGAATAAGGGCTATCATTGCTGATGTCTGATGGATCTTGGCTGAAAGTAGAGAGTATCAGAAGATGTTTACCTGTGCTTTACTGACTATGCAAAGGCTTTTGATTGTGTGCATCATGACAAGCTATAGACCACATTGTGAAGTATGAGTATACCAGATCACTTTATTGTGTTCATGAGGAATGTGTACATGGAACAAGAAGCAGTTGTTCAAACAGAACATGGGAACACTGAATGGTTTAAAATTAAGAACAGTGTGAGACAAGGATATATTCTTTGACCATACTTATTCAA
>NW_006408631.1:3062559-3064947 GCF_000296735.1 Chrysochloris asiatica
CCTTGGAATTTCCTAAATACCAATTCCTCGTTGATAGTAGACATTGGATATAGTTTTTTCAGTCTGTTTCCTTGTAGGTTATAAGCATGCTTATGTTACCCTTTGTTGAATGGAAATCCATAATTTTAATAAAAATATTTTTTAAATGTACAGTGGCTCCTATTAGAGTTTTGCTTATGAAATCTGTCCTCAAATCAGGGTCACAAAGATTTTTCCCATAGCTTTGAAGCTGATAATTCACTAAAGTCTTTAATCCATCTGGATTCTATGTGAAGAGCTGGAGATTCATGCCAGTTCCCAAAGGGACAGTGGCAATTCCATTCCAGCCATATCCAAGAATGTGGGTAACAACTGATAAATATTTCAATTTCTAAAGAGAAGACAGATTATCTGGATTTTTTTCCTATGTAACATAGCCTTAGATAAGGGGTCTTCAAAAAGTTTGTGGAAAAATGGAACTAAAGGATAATGAAGTTTTTCCTTAATTGTTTAAAGTCCCCTCATATGTAAAACATGATGGTGACTAACCAAAAATATCCATCCTGTGATCTCTGAGTCACATGAATTCCTCAGCAGCATTTTGTGATCTTTTTCTTTTTTTACATGCCAATTTCCTTTTTGTAATTTTATTTAGACTTTTTACTGTGAATTGGGTGAAAGTGTACAGACAAAATCATCAGCTCTACATTCAAAAAACTACATACCTAGTCTTATCTCGATGATTACAATCCCCTCCCTGCAAAAACATTTATCCCACTTCCTTTCTGTGGCTCCCTACTTACATCTTATATTGCACAAATGAACAAGGCAAAAATATTTTATGTATACTTACCAAAAAAAAAAAAAAAAAAAAAAAATACATATTCATTTAAATGTTTGAAGGGCACAATCTGCCAGCCAGACCCCTGCCCACAGACACAGTTACTGTCTTAGCTGTCTCCGCTTCTCTAGGTAGGGATCTCACACTGCATTCATGCTCTTCCTTCCATCTGTTTCTGAAATTAAATACTATCAACTTCCTTCTTTTAGTTACACATCTTCTATAATTACAGTTGTGACTATGGCAATTAATCCAGATAAGAATTACTCACAATTGAGTCATAAAATCCTATCACTATCGTCCCCACCCACTTTCACCAGATCCATCTGAGAAAGTGGGAAACTATTCAGTGAGGATTCTATCTTATTTCCCCCTCCATTATGAAACTAATCACACTTAAAAAGTTTATAAACCAGCCACTCCATGCCTTTGTAGCCCCCATCTTTTTTTTGATAGCCAATGTCTAAATTTCTCATCCTTATCAACCCAGTACAAGGAGCTCTGGTAGCGTAGTGATTACGAATCAGGCTGCGAACCTTAAGGTCAGCAGTTCAAAACTACCAGCTGCTCTGCGGGAGAAAGATGAGGCTTTCTGCTTCCATAAAAATTCACAGCCTCAGAAACTCTGTACAGGGTAGCTACGGGTCGGAACTGACTCCACGGCATTTAACAACTATAACATCAACCCATCAACGTAGGAAACAAGGTTGTTGCCTTGATATGAAGAATCCTTTCATTCCAGTTGGAATTTTTAATCACTGCATTCATAGACAAAAGTCTAGTTCATCAAATTGTAGCAATTTGCACTTGTTCTCAGTATCAAATATCTTTATCTTCCTCAGTTCAAGTTCTGGTCAACTAGCCATCCAAGCTAGGTCAAATGAGTACTGGCTGCAACTTTGGGAGGCCACACACACCTTCCTGCACTTCAGACCAGCTGGCCACTTCGCTGTTAGCCATAGCCCCCAAGGGCTAGATCAGTGCCCATTTGGCTCAGGAGTTCACATATTTCCCTAAACTTCAGCCCAGCACTTCCACTTCTGTCTCTCATCTCAAGGTCAGCAGGTGCCAATGTAACAGGACCAAACTCAGCCATGTCTTCATTGCTGCATTTCCCCCACTTCCACTTACAAGTAGACCCAGATAGTCACCAATGAGCTATACTAAACTGTTCATACCTTCCCTTTGAATTTCAGTCCTAGAGGGGGGTTTTCACTGATGGGCTGACTTTTCTTTCCTTGATTTGGCACCATTTTGACCTGACTTTCAATGCTTTGTACTCTAATTATTGTTGCAATGAGCAGTTATTGATTCCACTGCTTTGCATTTTTTTCTATCCACTTATTTAGTATAGTTTATGTATGCTTGTAAACTTCGAACAGCAGCGAGAACTTAGAGCAGCAGCGAGAACTTCAAGCAGCAGCGAGACGTGTAGTGTGGAGCTCCAACAACAACACGGAATACTGAGCCACAAGGCTGTTTAACTTTTTTTGTTGTTTGTTTGTTTGTTTGTTTGTTTGTTTGTTTAACCACTACACTACCAGGACTTCCTTGAAGATGGCGGATCG
>NW_006408631.1:3079522-3092599 GCF_000296735.1 Chrysochloris asiatica
TGGTATTTTCAATAACCTCATATGCATGCGAAAGCTGTACAGTGAATAAGGAAGACTGTAGAAGAATTGATGCTTTTGAGTTATGGTGTTGGAAGAGAATATTGAAAGTGCCATGGGCTGCCAAAAGAACCAATAGATTCGCTTTGGAAGAAATGCAGCCAGAGTGCTCCTTGGAGGCCAAGATGGCCATATTTCATCTCTCATATTTTGGACATATTGTCAGGAGGGACAAGTTAGTGGAGAAGGATATCATGTTTGGTAAGGTGGAGGGTCAGAGAAAAAGAGGAAGACCCCCAACAAATGGATTAGCCAAGTGGCAGCATCGATGGGCTCAAGCGTGGCAACAGTAGTGAGGTTGGCCCAGGATCGGGCAGTGTTTCGTTCTGTGGTACATAAGGTCACTATGGGTCGGTACCGACTTGATGGCACCTAAAAACCACAACAATTGGAATTCCAGAACAGGTTGAATCACAGAAGACCACAGAGAAGATAGCTGAAGAGCTTTTGGAAGAAAATTTCCCTAACATCCTGAAAATGAAAAGATAGGCATTCAAGAAACTCAACGAACCCCAGGAAAGGATAGACCCCAAAAGAAAGTCACCAAGACATATCATAATCAAGCTCCCCAAAATCAATATAAGGAGAGAATCCTTATCATGACCATTTGCGATTATCGCGCTATAAAGGTAGAAGTTGTGTAACAAAAAGGGGGGGAAGTAGTTAATCTTGCATTCTAGGACCAGAGAACCCTAGGACCATCAAGAGAGAAGAACATGAGTGAAACGTGAGATCCTAACCACAGAAGCAGTGACACAAGATATAGAGGAAGAGGTGATGGCATGTAGAGATACAGCAGCTGAGGATTCTACATTCATAGAAAGAGAAAGGCTGTGTGCTGGCAGGCAGGAGGCTGGATTGCAAAATATGCCCTTTGGTTGTTTAAATGATTATATATCCCTGCGTGTTTTTGTGTATATCAAAAAAGGGTGGGGCAGAATATAGGCAAATATTGTTAACCAATGGTGCATGGAGGGGATTGTAATCATTGCAATGAAACAAGACACAATTGGTTGAGTGCAAAACCAATGTTATCCCATGTAAACGATCTCTCAATTCATAATAAAAGCATTAAAAACAAAGCAAACAAACGAACAAAATCCTATGGACTAATTATACTCTGCACACATGAGGTCACCTTGAGTTGGAATCAACTCTGCAGCAACTATCAACAACAGGGTGACTTTTGAAGACTACTTTTTGTCAGAGAAATTTAGTATTGCGGTGTTAGTATTGTGGTGCTGTAGGATAGACACTGAACTGCTAACCACAAGGTTGGTCATTTAAACTCACCAGCTGCTCCTCAGGAACCCTATACAGGTTGCAATGAGTCAGAACCAACTCGCTAGCACTTAACAACAATTTTGTATAGCACTGTAGCACATCTGGTACTTATTAATGGTTTGAGAACATCTTGTTTGCTTACAAGCTCTCTTTGGTTTTCAAGTTTTTCATTAGAACAGTTGTTCATAAAATGCATGCTGCAAACCCCTGAAATTTACACGTACTGTGCAAGGTCAAAACTCCTTTCATAACAACACTAAGGCATTATTTGTATTTTTCACTGTGTTGACATTTGCACTGATGATGCAGGAGCAATAATGGCTAAAACAGCTGGTTCCTTAACATAAATCAGAACAATGGTACGAGGAATCTTTGTATTCTTCACCACCACACATTTGCAGTGAGAGAGAGAGAGAAAAAAAAAGGCCAGTTTCTCTTAAGAATGTCCTTGATGAAGCCATAGAAATGATTAGATTTTATCTCTCATCCCTTAAGGACATGTCTCTTTAATATTCTGTGGGATGAAATAGGAAGTAGACAGAGAACACTTCTTCTTACATGAGTATGACAACTGTCTCAGAGAGAAGTTCTTGTGGAATCATTTGATTTGAAAGCAGAATGAACTGCTTTTTGCATTGAACATTGCTTTCACCTGAAAGAATGCCTGACAGTTAATGTAGAACTATGCAGACTTGGCATTTGGTGGACTTTTTTTTTTTCCAGAAATGAACAAAGTAAGCTTGTCACTTCAAGGGAAACAACTGACAGTGTTTGCTGCTATTAATAAAGTTTGATGTTTAAAGTTAAAATTAGAACATTTAAAACTGTTAACCAACACTGTGAGTTTGACAGTTTCCTAACCCCAAAAGGCTTTTCTGATGAGAACAATGGTGATATTTTTTTATGTTTTTTTCTAAAATATTTTGTAAAAAACAAAAAGTGCACCACATTTGGACAATCTTTCTAATGCAGCAAACCAATATTTTTTAAATGATCAAAGCATGACACTACAAATTATGCATGAGTAAAAGGTTGGCAGATTTTTTTTTTAATGGAATATCAGTGGCATACTTTGCAATTTGCGTTGCAATCAGTCTCTAAAAAATGAGTACTTGTCAAGTTTTGGTGTAATACAAAAGAATATGTCTATGATTATCTGAAAAGACAATCAAAACTTTCCTCCTTTTCCAGCTCCATATTTGAGGTGGAGGTGAGTAGAAGGAGTTAGGGATAGGACTATGGCTAGGTCTAAGTTAGCCTAGGACATCATTTAGTGTTAGGGTTAGGGTTAGAACTAGGGTTAGTGCTAGGAGCAGAGGTGGGCTAGAGCTAGGAGGCATGCTTGCTCTAGTTTTATGCTTACAGTTAGGGTTTTTTATTTATTTTATTTTATTCTTGAAATCTACTGATTTGATCTTACTTTGAAAGTTCTGTACCTGCACTATTCCCGCTTTTTTACTTTTTGAGGGGTTTTTTTTTGTTGTTGCTGCTGCAACTGGTATCTCTATTTCCTTATTTTCAGTCTTGTAGGTTTTACTTTGAATGCTTCGTATATCTGGGTTGAGTTCTGAGTAATATTGTCATGTGAGTTCGTCTGAGTAATATTCTGAGTAATATTGTCATGTGAGTTCGTCTCAGGTTGTTGTCTGCTGCTATTGATTCTCTGTCCAAACAGCTCCCGTTAGTATTTTTTTTGTTACGTTGGTCTGGTTTTTACAAATGCTTTTAATTTCTGTTTATCGGAAAATGTCCCAATTTCACCATACTTTATGGATAATTTTGCTGGGTATATGATTTTTGGTTGGAAATTTTTCCTTTCAGACATTTATATATGTAATCCCATTGTATGATTAGCAGCCTGGTTTCTACTGAGAAACGAGTGTAGTCTTATTAATTGTACTTTGTAAACAATTTTCATTTTTCCTAAGCTCCTCTTCAGATTCTTTCCCTGTCTTTGGTGTTGAAAATTTGATTATAACATGTCTTGGTGATCTTCTTTTAGGGTCTATCCTGTTTAGAGTTCATTCAACTTCTTGAATGTCTACCTTTAATGATGTTAGAGAAGTTCTCTTTCAACAAATCTTGGACAATTTTCTCTATTTTTTTTTCCTCTGGTTCTGGAATTCCAACCACACATAAGTTATTCCTTTAGATAATGTCCTACATTCATCTTAGTCTTTCTTCAGATTTTTCTCATTCTTTTTAATTGTTCCTTTTTTCTACCAAAATTTATAACATCATTCATGAGCCATACAAAATTATTAACTTACAAATTAGTCTGCAAAAAAATTTAGCTGCTATATTTGGTCAAACATCTCATTAACTCATCCCTAATGTGATGTCTGGAACCGTGGTTGGCTTGGCAAGGTAGACCAAATGATTTCACAGGTCTTACATGGCCCAGGGGGCAGATGTTCCCCACCCCTGCCAGATGAGTGTTGAAAGATTTATTTTCAAGCTCAGTAATTCAGCCTTCCATTGATTCAATTCTACTTCTTTACTCATTCAATGTATTATATATTTCTGAATTCTTAGTATTGATTTTTCTAATTGCTGTTTTTGTACAGTTTCCAAATTTTTCATTTAATCTGTCACTTTGTTTCCTTAATTCTTCTTATGTTTTATGAGTGTTTTCCTTGATTTCATCAGCAGTTCTGTTGATCATTCTCTCAATCCATTGAAGGCACCTAAATACTATTCTTTTAAATTCCTTATCAAGTAGTTCAGATACCATTTCTGGAATTGTATTTTCTGACTCTGTATTTAGTCACTTGTTTAAGGCACTCTGTCTTGTTTCTTCATGTAAGCTGAAATTGTCTGTTTTCTCCAAGACACTGTGGTATCATATTTATATGTAATTGATGAGTGTATGTTTGTGTATTCTCACGCACTCACCACCTGTCTCCTGGTGGATATGATGGAGACTCGAAGTGTGATCACACTTCTCTCTTCCCTGTTTGTGCATCATGGTTCAGGGTAGGTTCATGTGCCTTCAGAAGCTGGGGTGGCACCCACTGCACCCAACACCAGATAGAACAAAGCTACACAAGAGGGGGTGCCACTGGTGGCTGGGTTGGTGAGGGAGGAACTGACCATGTCCTGGACTACCAGGAGTGCATGGGAACAAGGAATAACTCCACCACTACCCTCTTGCTTCCAACCTCCAGCCACATTCTGTACTTGCAGACCACTGTATGAACAGCCAATTGTAAAAGCTCAAGATGGCCACACCACTCCAGGCCAGCCTACACAGCTATCTGTTTTTCTTCTCTCTCACTGCTCCTGTTCAGCTTCCTCTCCCAGTCAACTCCTAATCTGCCTCTCTGTCCTGTGCTCTTAAGTTCAGGGTTCCAGGATCACCATTTGTATCTATTTCACTCAGTCTCCCATGTCTTTATTGATGAGGGCCTGCTCAGTGTGTCGGCCTCATCTTCCAGCTTGCCCCAGTCTAGCTTCATATTTTTATGAGGTTACCTATATTTCAACCAGAGTCCTGGCATAGCACTGTGGGTTAATGCACTGGATTGCAAAGTCATTTTGATTGCAAGGTCAACAGTTTAAGATCACCAGTTGCTCCAGAACTGACTCAATGGTACTTAACAACAACAACAATAATACTTCAACCAAAACAACACATCACAGCAGTTTGAATGAAGAAGATGTTAGAATTAAGTTGTGTTCTATTTGTCCAGAAATTAGAAATTTTCAAAATTGTAAATCAATTCAATTTTTATCAAAAATTTAATATTGTTTTGTAATACATATTTTTATTTAAAAACATTATTCATGTTAACATGTAATTAGCTTATAACTTTTAATGAATTAATCACTAAATATTTTTATATTTCCTCAACTATAATTTCTAATAAATATTGCTGGCTATAACATACATAAGTAAACACTCCTTGAAGTCTTCAATAAATGTTAAGAGCATAGAGTCCTAAGACCAAAATATTTGAGAATCATTATCATAAAGCAAAAAGTATATTTTCAGTTTCTAAGTGAATGATGGCAATGACTTATTTAAAAGATTAAAACCTGCTTACTACCTGTAAATTCCCAGTTACTAATGAAGGGAAAAGAATCCTTAGGGAATCTAATAACAGATGGAGTCTCATTCCTTTGAAGACATGAAGGTTTTTAACATTATTCCTACTAATGAATTTATTGAATGAATATTTATTGAGTGTCTTTCAATGTGCCAGTAAAATGTTTAAGCACTAAGGTTAGACCAAAGTTATTCTTATGGAGTTTATAATCTGGTCATTAAGTAGGTCCCTCCTCCTCCATGTTTACCTCTCTTCTCATACTTTCCTTGGTGAAAACACTGACTTCAAAGAAAGTAGTGTGGCATTGTGGGTTAATGCACCAGACTGCAAAGCCGTTTGACCTACAAGGTTGGTGGTTCAAGCTCACCAGCTGCTCCTTGAAAATCCTATGCAGGGTCGCTATGGGTCAGAACTGACTCAATGGCACTTAACATCAACAACAATGTCTGCCTTCAAGGAGCTCAGAATATTGTCAACAGAAAATATAATAAAAGTAAGCATAGAGACTTTGGTTGGTTGATGATGCATGGAGGGGATTGTAACCATGGCAATGAGACGACAGATGATAGAATGAATGTAATGTGCTCCCAGGTAAACTATCACATAATTCACAATAAAACATTTAAGACAAAAAAAAAAAAAAAGTAAGCATAGAGAATTGCAAGACGCCAAAACAAAGAAGGGGTGCCATATCTGGATTGAGGAAGTAGACAGGGCTGCTCAGAGATGACTCCTGTATTACATCTTGAAGAACAAATAAGACTTAGCCACATTGTTCTCACTGTTGTTGTTAACTGTTGAGTTAATTCCAACTCATAGCAACACTACACATAACAGAACGAATCATTGCCTGGTCCTGCACCATCTTCACAATTGCTGATCTGCTTGAACACGTTGTGGCTGTCACTGGGCCAATTCATCTTGTTGGGGTTCTCCCTCTTTTTCTCTGTCCCTCCACTTTACCAACCATGATGTCCTTAGGACTGGTCCCTCCATATGTCCAAAGTATGAAAAACAAAGTCTGGCTATCATGGCTTCAAAGGAGCATTTCGGTTGTATTTCTTCCAACACAGATTTGTTTATTCTTCTGACAGTCCATGGTACCTTTAATATTCTTCTCTAATACCATATTCAAATGCATCAATCCTTCTATGGTTTTCTTTATTCATTGTCCAACTGTCACATGCATATGAGGTTGTTGAAAATATCATTGCTTGGGTTAGGCACACCTTAGTCCTCAAACTAACATCTTTGCTTAATGCAATATGTCATCTGATTGCTTGACTGCTGCTTCCAGGAGTTTTGATGACTGATCTGAGCAAAATGAAGTCTTTGACAACTTCAATCTTTTCTCCATTTATCATGATGCTATTTATTGGTCCATTGTTGAGTATTTTTGCTGAAAAATCAAAGACTGTGGTCTTTGATCTTCATCAGTAAGTATTTTAAGTCCTCTTCACTTTCAGCAAGCAAGATTGTATCATCTGCATATCATAGCTTGTTAATGAGCCTGCCTCCAATCCTGATGCCATGTTCTACTTCATATAATCCAGTTTGTCAGATTATTCATTCAGCATACAGATTGAATAAGTATCGTGAAAGAATATAACCCTGATGCACACCTTTCCTGAATTAAAACATCCAGTGTCCCCTTGTTATGTTTGAATGACTGCCTCTTGGTCTGTGTACCGGTTTCTCATAAGCACAATTAAGTGTTCCAGAATACTCATTCTCTGCAGTGTTGTCCATAGTTTGTCATGATCCACATGGTCAAAAGTTTTGCAAAGTCAGTAAAGCACAGGTACATATCCTCTGATGTTCTCTGTGTCAATCTGACATCAGCAATGATATCCCTTGGTATACGTCCTTGTTTGAATATGGTTTGAACCTCTGGCAGTTCCCTGTCAATGTAAAATTACAGCCATTTTTTTACTTATCTTTAGTAAAATTTTACATACATGTGATATTGATATTGTCCATTGATTTATGCATTCCATTGGGTTACCTCTCTTTGGAATGGGCACAAATATGGATCCCTTCCAATCAGACAGGTAGCTGTCTTCCAAATTTCTTGGCATAGATGAGTGAGTGCCTCCAGTGCTGCATCAGTTTGTTGAAAGATTTCAATGTATATTCTATCAATTCCTGGTCCTTGTTCATTGCCAATGCCTCAGTGCACCTTGGACTTCTTCCTTCAGTACTGTTGGCTCTTGATCATATGCTATCTCTTGAAATGGTTGAACAGGGATCATTTATTTTTTGTATAGTGACTCTGTCTTTTGATGCTTTCTGCATCATTCAATATTTTGCCCAAAGAATCCTTCAAAGTTGCAAGCCAAGCTAGAATTTTTTCCTCAGTTCTTTCAGCATAAGAAATGCTGAGCGTGTTCTTCCCTTTTTGTTTTCTAATTCCAGATCTTCACACATTTCATTATAATATTTGACTTTGTCTTCTCAAGCTGTTCTTTGAAGGTTTCTTTTGTCACTTTATTTCTTCCATTCGTTTTATTAGTATCTCTTTGCTGGAAAGCAAGCTTCAGAGTCTCTTCTGACATCCATTTTGGCCTTTTCCTTCTTTCTTGTCTTCTTAATAACCTTGTGCTTTCTTTCTGTATGATGTTCTTGATGTCATCCCACAACTCTTCTAGTGTTTGGTCATTAGTATCTAATGCATCAAATCTGTTCTTGAGATGATCTCTAAAATTAGGTGGAATGTTTTCAAGGACAAATTTTGGCTCTTGTGGACTTGTTTTCATTTTCTTCAGCCTCAGCCTGAACTTGCATATGAGCAATTGATGATCCATTCCACAGTCTGCCCTGGCCTGTTTTGGCTGACGATATTGAGCTTTTCCACCATCTCTTTCCACATACGTAAATCAGTTTGATTTCTGAGCATTCCATCTGGTGAAGTCCATGTGCATGATCGTCTTTTATGTTGTTTACAAAAGGCATTTTCAATAAAATAGTCATTGGTCTTGCAAAATCCTATTATGCTATATCCAGAATCATTTCTATCACCAAGCTCATATTTTCCAATTATTGATCCTTCTCATGTTTCCAACCTTTGCATTCCAATTGCCAATAACTACCACTATATATTGACTGCCTTTTTGATCAATTTCAGACTGAAGAAGATGGTCTTTATCAACTTCTTCAATTTTTATTCAATTTCATCATCACTGGCTTTAGTGGTTGGTGTGTAAATTTGAATAATAGTGGTATTAACTGGTCTTATAGCTATTACCTTATTATAGACAGCATTATACTTCAATATAGACCCTGAAATGTTCTTTTTAATGATGAACACGATACCATTATTTGTCAATTTGTCATTCCTGGCATAGTAAACCACGTGATTGTCAGACTCAAAATGGCCAAAACTAGTCCATTTCAGCTCACTAATGTCTAAGATATCAATCTTTATGTGTTCCATTTCATTTTTGACAATTTCCAATGTTCCTAGTCACCACTCGTCTGTCAGTTTGTCATACTGTGGTGGCTTGTGAGTTGATGTGATTCTGAAAGCTATGCCACCGGTATTTTAAATACCAGCAGGGTCACCCATGGTGGACAGGTTTCAGATGAGCTTCCAGATGAAGACAGACTAAGAAGAAGAAGTGACAAACTACTTCCGAATATTTAGTCACTGAAAACCTTATGAATAGCAGAGAAATACTGTCAAATATATTGCCAGAAAACGAGCCCCTCAGGTTGTAAGGCACTCAAAATGCAACTGGGGAAGAGCTGCCTCATCAAAGTAGAGTTGAACATGAGGAGAATGGAGAAAAGCCCTCGGGACCTTCATTTGCTGATGAGGCGCAACTCAAAGTGAAGAGAAACAGCTGTAAACATCCATTGAAAATCAGAACATGGAATGTACAAAGTAGGAGTCTGGGAAAATTGGAAGTTGTCAAAAGTGAAATGGAATGCATAAACATCGATATCTTAGGCATTAGTGAACTGAAATGGACTGGTATTGGCCATTTTGCATCTGATGACCACATTGTTTACTATGCTGGGAATGACAAATTGAAGAGGAATGGTGTTGCATTCATTGTCAAAAAGAGCACATCCACATCAGTCATGAGGTACAACGATGTCTGTGATAGGATAATATCCATGCATCTACAGGGAAGCCCAGTTAATACCACTATTATTCAAATTTACACACCAACCACTAAAGCCAGTGAGGATGAAATAGAAGAATTCTACCAACTTTTTCAATCTGAAATCGGTCAAACATGCAATCAAGATACATATTGATCATTACTGGCGACTGGAATGCAAAGGTTGGGAGCAAAGAGGAAGGATCAGTAGTTGAAAAATATGGCCTTGGTGATAGAAATGATGCTGGAGAACACATGATATAATTCTGTAAAACCAGTGATTTGTTCATTTCAAATACTTTCTTCAGACAGCCTAAGAGATGACTATACACACGGACCTTACCATATGGACTACATAGAAATCAAATTGACTACATCTGCAGAAAGAAAAGATGGAAAAGCTCCATATCATCAGTGAAAATGGGTCAGGGGCAGACTGTGGAACAGACCATCAATTGCTCCTATGCAAATTCAAACTGAAGCTGAAGAAAATGAAAACAAGTCCACAAAAGCCAAACTATGACACTGAATATATCCCACCTGAATTTGGAGATCATCTGAAGAACAGATTTGATACATTAAACACTAAAGACCAAAGACCTGAAGAGTTGTGGGATGACATCAGGAACATCATACAGGAAGAAAACAAAAAGTCATTAAGAAGACAAGAAGGAAGGAAAAGATCAAAATGGATGTCAGAAGAGACTCTGAAACTTGCTCTCCAGCATAGAGATGCTAAAGCAAATGGAAGAAATTAGGCGGTCCAAGAGCTGAACAGAAAATTTCAAATATCTGGAATCAGAAAACCAAAAAGGAAGAACACACTCAACATTTCTCAAGCTGGGGGAACTGAAGAAAAAATTCAAGCCTCAACTTTTGTTATTAAATGATTCTCTGGGCAAATTATTGAATGATGCAAAAAGCATCAAGAGAAGATGAAAGGAATACAAAGAGTCACTGTACCAAAAGGAAATGGTTAATGTTCAACTGTTTCAAGAAGTAGCATATGATCAAGAGCCAATGATACTGAAGCTCAAAGAAGTCCAAGGTGCATTGAAGGAATTGGCAAAGAACAAGGCACCAGGGATTGATGGAATACAAATTGAAATCTTTCAAGAAAGTGAGGTGGCACAGGAGGCACTAACTCATCTCCGACAAGAAATTTGGAAGACAACTATCTGGCCAACTGATTGGAAGAGATCCATATTTATGCACATTCCAAAGAGAGGTGACCCAATGGAATGCGGAAATCATCGGGCAATCTCTTTGATATCCCACGCTAGTAAAGTTTTGCTAAAGGTAATACAGAAATGGCTACAATCATACATTGACAGAGAACTTACAGAGGTTCAAGCCAGACTCAGAAGAGGCCGTGGAACAAGGGATATCATTGCTGATGTCCGATGGATGTTGGTTGGAAGCAGAGAATATCAGAAAGATGTTTACCTGTGCTTTATTGACTATGCAAAGGCTTTCGATTGGGTGGACAACATTGCGAAGTATGAGTATTCCACAACAGTTAATTGTGCTTGTGAGGAATCTGTACCTGGACCAAGAGGCAGTTGTTCAAACAGATCATGGGAACACTGAATGGTTTAAAATTAAGAAAAGTGTGCGACAAGGTTGTATTCTTTCACCATACTTATTCAAGCTGCATGCTGAAGAAATAATCCAAGAAGCTGGGTTCTATGAAGAAAAACGTGGCATCAGGATTTGAAGGAGACTCATTAACAACCTGCAATATGCAGAGGATACAACCTTGCTTGCTGAAAGTGAAGAGGACTTAAAATACTTACTGATGAAGATCAAACAGCACAGCCTTCTGTATGGATTACATCTAAATGTCAGGAAAACAAAAATCCTCCCCACTGGACCAATAAACAACATTCTTATCAATGGAGAAAAGTTTGAAGTTGCCAAGGACTTCATTCTTCTTGAATCAACTATCAACACTTACTGAAGCAGTCAAGAAGTCAAACGACGTATTGCATTAGGCAAATCTACTGCACAAGACCTTTTTAAAGTGTTGAAGAGCAAAGATGTCAGCTTGAGGACTAAGGTACGCCTGACTCAAGCCATGGTATTTTCAATCACCTCATTGCATGCGAAAGCTGGACAGTGAATAAGGAAGACCGTAGAAGAATTGATGCTTTTGAGTTCTTGTGTTGGAGGAGAATATTGAAAGTGCCATGGGTGTCAAAAGAACCAATAGATCAGTTTTGGAAGAAGTGCACCCAGCGTGCTCCTTGGAGGCCAAGATGGCCAAACTTCGTCCTCATACTTTGGACATATTGTCAGGAGGGACCAGTTGCTGGAAAAGAATATCATATTTGGTAAGGTGGAGGGTCAGAGAAAATGAGGAAGACCCCCAATGAGATGCACTGGCCAAGTGGCAGCATTGATAGACTCAAGTGTGGCAACATTTAGTGAGGTTGGCCCAGGATCGGGTAGTGTTTCGTTCTTCTGTGCATAAGGTCGCTATGGGTCAGTACCAACTCAATGGCACCTAACTACAACAACAATGTTCCTAGATTCATACTTCATACATTTCATGTTCCAAATATTAATGGTTATTTGTAGCTGTTTCTCCTCATTTTGAGGTCTGCCCATCAGACAATGGTCCTGAAGGTTTTACTCCATTCCCATCTCATGGTCAACTCCACTTTCAGTAGGCTGCTCTTCCCCAGTCATATTCTGAGTGTCTGCCAACCGGAAGGGCTCATTTTCCAACACTCTATCGGACAATATTCTGGTACTATTCATCACATTTCAATATTCAATTTTCTAGTGCTATTGTAACAGTGTTTCACAGCTATTCATAGGGTTTTCAATGGCTAAACATTCGGAAGTAGTCCACCCCTCTTTCCAATTCTGAGTCTGGAAGCTCAGTTGAAGTCTGTCCACCATGGGTGACCCTGCTGACATTGAAAATACCAGAGGCATATCTTCCAGCATCACAGCAACATGCAAGCTACCAGAGTGTGACAAACTGACAGACGAGTGGTGGTAGACACATGGTATGTTCATGTTGTGGTGGAGTAGGGACTGGGGAGTGAAAAACAAGCCAGGGATTGAACAGCCTATAGGGCTGGAGTGGAGCTCAAGGGATGCGGCTGAGGAGCAGTCAGGGAGTAGCTAGATTAGAGACAAAGTCAGGAGTCAGATTATAAATGGCCATGAAGTCAAGATGTTCAACTTTATCCTGAAGGCAAGGGGATGCCACTGAGTAGAGCAACATCAAATCTGTTTTAGAGGATCTGGCCACCATGCAGCGAATAGATAACACATTAAAAGATAAAATCTAAGCCACAGCAACATTTCCTTCATCAAGTGAGTCATTGCCAATAAAGGAACACACTGCACACTAGAATGCAGTTTCTAGCACCATCAATTGTTATTAAATTAACTTAGTAACTAGTCCTTTGAAAATACATTTTCTGTATTACTATACCACTGATGAAAAGTTTGCATATTCTTCAATGTCCAGAAACAACTTGCCTTGGACTCTAAGAATAATAAGCAACTCCTAGTTTTGAGTGCCAAGGAGCTCTGGTAGCCTAGTGGCTACGAATCGGGCTGCG
>NW_006408631.1:3092699-3201251 GCF_000296735.1 Chrysochloris asiatica
GGCTTTCTACTCCTGTAAAGATTTACACCCTCGGAAACCCTGTACAGGGTCGCTATGGGTCGGAACCGACTCGATGGCACTTAACAACAACAACAGTTTTGAGTGCCACGTGATTCAACAAGGTCATTTCTTGCCAGTGGCTGTCAACTACTGTGCTTATCAGTCATTGGACTTCTTCCCATTAATTGCTGAACACTTATTCTTTCAACAAGTATATTCTCAATAAATAAGGCTTACTGAGAATGTCTGCCATTTCAGGTATCTCTATTAGACTGGATACAATTTTAATTTCATACATTGTGTTGGGCTCAATAAAAGACCTTAAGTAGCCATAGTGGTCAGACCCACTCACCCCACCACCACCATGGCCCTTTCTCTGCAAGAGTCCCTGGCTCCACATCCAGTGTCTCCTGAGGCCTGTCTCCTCTGCTACGCTAGCATTAGACCTGCACATTAACTGCCCTGGAGTTTGGTCAATTACAATGAGACAAAAACTCCCAAATTGTTTATTAAATAAGAACCCTAGGCTTTTATTTTTCCATACTGTAGGTTGGAAGAGATAAAGGTACAATGACTCTCTTCTGCTTTGACTAAGAAAAAATACATGTATTAGGATGTTTAACAATTCAGAGGGTCCATTTCAATACTGTTATCTTGAGACTAAAGTACCAAGTAACACAACCAATGCAGGTTTCTTTTGAAAGTTATTTTCTAGTACACAGCAACATTATGTTTAACCTTTACTAAAGTCCCTTTATTCAAAGGATACCTCCAAGGTCAGATTTATTTCAACAAAGACTATAACAAATTGTTGGAGATTGTGATGATTATGTTCCAAGTCTCCATTTTACACTATAGAATAAAATTACTATTCTTGTGACTATTACTGAATTCAGTCTTACCAAAGCAGAATATTTTAGCAAGGTTTATGACATAAAAAGTTCTCTCTCTCTCTTAGTAACTGCAGAAGATAGCCCCTGCTTCTCTTTTTCAGATTCCCTGTTAATAATGAAGACTTGAGCAGACCTGTAGAAAACCACAATGACTGCAGAGGGCAGGAGGAAACATTTTAGGATAAGTTGTTGTTGTTAAGTGCTGTTGAGTCGGTTCCGACCCATAGCGACCCTGAACAGGGTTTCCGAGGCTGAAAATCTTTACGGGAGCAGAAAGCCTCATCTTTCTCCCGCAGAGCAGCTGGTGGTTTTGAACTGTTGACCTTGCGGTTCGCAGCCCGATTCGTAACCACTACGCTACCAGAGTTCCTTTAGGATAAGGGACCTATCTGTATCTTCATTGTGGCTATAAATACATGATTTTGTACCATTTCAAAATTCACCAAAATAATACCTTAATAAAGTTTGTTTTGTTTTTTTTTTAAGGTCTGTAGAGCTCAATGTTACAAGCAGAAATGGAAAAGAGGATGGACAGATTTTACTTAATAAAAATGAAATGAACATGGAGTCCTGTTCTTTCCTGTGCCTAACAGCCCATCTATAGTGGCTGTAAGTTCAATTGGTGGATTTAGAGAGTCCTGAACTTGAAAGCTGGTACTACAACATACTATCTGTGTGACCTCAGACAGGTCCCTTTGTTTAAATCTCACTCTTGTCATCTGCAATATGAAGATCATAGAAATACATATTATATAATTTTTAAGAATTAAATGAGATATATAATGTCCAGCCCATAGTAAAAGTGCTCAATAAACATCTGTAATTACTTTGTGGGACTATTTAGATACACAAATGTTGCATAACATATTCCTTGGTTGATCACTGTGTAAATACGAAACTTTATTAATTCAGGTCATCAAACAACCCAAAGAAATTAACATAATGTTGCCAAAATGAAGTTACTACAAGAAAAGGGGGAGAAGAAAGGAGATGAGATAAGGGAGAGAGAGTTAAAAGAATGTGTCTTAGGCTGGGTTTTCTAGAGAAACAAAACCAGTGAAACTTATGTATAGGTATAAACTTATATATAAGAAACTTATATTTATATATATAAAGAAAGGACTCCTGGTGTGGTGCTGTAGGATCAGCACTGGACTGTGAACCACAAGGTCGGCAGTTCAAACCCACCAGCTACTCCATGGAAACCCTTTATATATGTTGTTGTTAAGTGCTATGAGTTGGAACCGACTCGACAGCACTTAACAACAACATATATAAAGTGAAGTTTATATCAAGGAAAACTTTGGCTCACAACTATAGAGTCTCAGGTTCCCAATGGAAAACATCTCATAGCCAATTAGAGAGTTAACTATGCCTGTTCAGAATCAATCATCAGAGAGTTAACTATCAACTCCCAAACCATAGGGATCCTGGCCCAGTCAAGTTGACATAAAACCTTAACAATCACAAAAGGAGAAGGAAAAGAGCACAGAAATAATCATTTAGACTTCAAAAATGGGAGAAATATAAAAATAGAGAAGAAAATTGCTTACATTAACAAAAGGAAAATAAAAAGTGTCTTACCCACTGCCTCTTACACATTTCTAGGGGCTCCTCACATTGTCTGTGTGTTGTTGTTGTTATGTGCCTTCGAGGCAGTTCGGACCCACAGGGTTTCCAAAGAGCAGCTGGTGAGCTTGAAGCGCCAACCTTATGATTCAAACCGACTTTGCAGTCCAGTGTATTAACCCACAGCACCACACCAGGACTCCTGTCTGTATAAATACTCTCCCCCAGTTGGGATCTGTGTACTGAGTGATTCTAATGTTAGATTAGGTCTTTGCTTCTCTTTAACTATCGGAATTTCTTCAAGAGGGAGAAGGTCCCAGCTCCAGTCCCCTTTACCAAGTCATCTTCTAAGGGTTGTCACCAGACTTTATCCAGGACAGCAGGACCCAGTACTCCCCCTCAACTGTCTCCCTTTCTTACAGACTCAAGGGCACAGCCATCCTTTCTTACTTCACTGGCTGCATTGCTAATGGACTACAATCTAAGATTTCCTGAAAGGAAAGATTTCTTATTTAAGTTTGTTGTAAAGTGCCTTGCTTCTTGAATTAAAATGAGTATGTCTGATTCAAGGAACTAGAATGTTCACTTAGGTGATTTTCTTTAAAACATTTCCTGACAGAAACAGCCCGTTAGGATTATATGGGTTACTTCAATCACCAAATATTTAAATTCATCTCAAGAACAGAACCAGAATTCAACTCTTGACATTTAGTACAGTGCTTTTTCCTCATATTCACTCACTTCCTGGTCCTTCTTAATAATGAAACAATTGGGCTCCCTGATTAAATAGTGCCACTAATGCTGGATACTGAATTTGTTCTTCCAAACAGAATACAAGGATCAGGCAGCCAACAAACATATGAAGAAATGTTCATGATCACAAGCCATTGTTGTTGTTGTTGTTAAGTGCCGTCGAGTCGGTTCTGACCCATAGCGACCCTGTACAGGGTTTCCGAGGGTGTAAATCTTTACGGGAGTAGAAAGCCTCATCTTTCTCCCGTGGAGCAGCTGGTAGTTTCGAACCGCTGACATTAAGGTTCGCAGCCCGATTCGTAACCACTACGCTACCAGAGCACAAGCCATTAGAGAGATGTAAATCAAAACAACAGTGAGCTATCATCTCACATCAGCAATAACAGCAAAGTTCAAAAAAATACAGAACAATAAATGCTGGTGAGGATGTGGAAAGACTGGGACTCTCCTACATTGCTGGTGGGTTGCATCCAGAGTGATGGTCCAACCATTCTGGTAAACAGTATGGTGCTTCCTCAGAAAGTTGCAAACAGTACAAGGAGCTCTGGTAGCATAATGGTTATGAGTTGGGCTACTAACCTTGAAGTCAGCAGATCAAAACTACCAGCCATTCCACAGGACAAAGATGAGGTTTTCTGTTCTCACAAAGATTTACAGCTTCAGAAACCCTATAGAGGGTTGTTTTGAGTCAGAACTGACGTCCCAGCATATCATCACCATCACCAAATAGAGTATAGGCTCCCTATTTTTAAAAGAACACTTAGTTGTAAGTATAACTTAGCCTATTGTATAGAAAGCAAGAAATTTTAAAAAGCACTGCAAGCCAAGTCACTGTATCTTAGGGTGTTGGGGTAATTATTCTGACTTGAAAATGCTTATGCAATGCACTGCTCTCAAGGTTGGGCAAAGAAGTGCTCAGGAGGGTCCACAGGAAGAAGCATATTCAAGCAGAACTCTTTATCCCCAGCCATTGTTGGAACAGGCATCCAGCAGCTGAGATTCTGAGACACATTCATTTTAAAGTGAAAATGTGCAATGAGCACTAGCAAATCACTATCTCCCACAGGACCTGTGAGTGCGTCTATGCTCTCTATGTGCTATGTCCTCTTCCAAGCATTTTACATATAGTGACATTTATTCATGCCAAATTCCCTCTGTGGTAGACCTTTTTATCTCCATTTAACACATGAAGAAATTGAATCACAGAAGGGTTAGGTAATTTGGCCAATTAGAATTGGCAAAGCCTGAATTCAAACCAAGGCATCTGGCTCTGGGATCCATGCTGTACACTGTACTACTCACAACTCCACCACACACAGTGGTGTGCTGGTAAATATTCAACAAGTTCTCCCGAAGACAAAAGATTTGGATTCATAACATTTGCCCATATCTGTGATGTACATAGTCCCACCAAAGCCAGCTTCAAGCTGTCAACACACTACTGAACATAGAGTTTGAAAGAAATGCTCACGCAGTCAGTTTTTGCCATCTGGTCAAAGACGGCTCCAACACATCTGTGAGTTGAATCAAAGAGCAAACGAATGAGTAATTGAAGATGCAGAAACAGAGACTAGAATAATATTCACCATGCTACCTTACCCAGGGGCAATGCCAGGGGAATCTGTATGTTGGATCCTATTATTGGGTTTGATTCTAACATACCTTATTCACACAATAGATTGTTTCTCACCATCAGTCTGAGAAATGGCAATCTTGGGATGCCAAATCAAGTTGGTTCTAAGACATGGTGACAAAATCTGTGTAGCCTTTGGCTGACTCATACTACCGGGAGCTCACCTCAGGCTCTTCTGATCACCTCTATGCTATGTGCTATGCCTTGCTTCATCCTTAATATTGTGACCCTCTATGACCCTTTATGCCCTGGAGTTCACCATGACTATCAGGACTGTCTCCCCAGGGCCATGTGGGCATCATTTCCCCTTGATGCTCTCAGTTAATGTTGCTGCTAGGGTGTCACTATCCCAAGTGTCAGTAAAACTGGCAAGTATCTAACACTGCTTCTAGCCATAGCACCCCAAGGCCTACCGTTCCCTTCTGAGTTATACGGCCTTCTCTTTACCCCAACAGAGTCAAGTTGGTTCTCCAAACACCAGGAAGGGCATACATCTTTCAAAGTTAAACCTATCCAGGGCAGGTTTTTGTACAATGGATATTTTTTGAGTGCTTAGGCATCACGTATGGAGTCCTGGTGTGGAAGTATATGATAAGCACACAACTGCAGTGTTGGTTTGAATTGCAAGGTTGGTAGTTCAAATCCACTAGCCGCTCCTTAGAACACTATACAGCGTCACTATGAGTCAGAACTGACTTGATGGCACTTCACAGCTCCATTGTAAAGTGTTTTGAAACAGTTTATAATCATTTTTCTGAATTCTTTCAGGCATTTCCAAGGCCTACCCTCCTTCCAGAATGGAGACCAGGTCTACCTCTAGGTCATTTGTCTCAGACATTTTATCTTATTTCTGGATGTGTGCTGATATGGTCATCTGCTTTTGTTTCTTGAACATGTTATCTGTGGCCTTGATACTTAATTGAGTATGTGTTTTGGTATTTTTTATGTTTTCTGATTGTTTCCAGGTAGATGTGATCAGGATGCGGGATACCCTTTTCTTATTGCTTCCCTCTTCTTATTGCTTAACTCAGAGTAACTTTCACAGGTGTTGTCTGCCTCCCAGGTATATGGCAGTTGGTTCATGCCTGGATTTTGGTGTTTTATACAGTGTGATTATTGCTTGACCATATGGCAGCAGTTGCTGTCTCTTCTTGGGTAATTTAGGGAGAGAAAGAGTTCCCCCCAAAGGTAGAAGAGGAAGCATAAAACAGCAAAACAGGAACAGCAAAAAAAAACAACAAAAAAACAGGAAAATAATTTTGAGTGGATATTGTAGTCTATAATCACAGAAACAGGAGAGGAGGGAGAGAAGAAAAAAAAAATCTGTAGCCTAATATGAGTATGACTTTAATGTCCTCTTTCAGCTTCTTGCCTTCAAAGCTGCCTGAGAGATTTCAAAATGCCACTGTTGGTTGTTATGCTGTACCTCAGGATTTAATTAAATTTTCATCCTGTTTTGTTTTTAAACCCTCTTTCCCTCTCCACACCCCTCGTTCTGGCTTTTCTGTATTGAAAAAAAAAAAAAAAAGCAGTTCAGGGCCGGTTCTCAGGCTGAGAGTATCTGTGCACATGTGTGGCTTAAGAATCCACCAGTGTTGAGGGTGTGGGGTGTCCACTCGCTCATGCACCCCCTCTAGTCATCATAATGGAGGTGCACAAACAGTGGGGGGCCAATGAACAGATACCTAAAAAAAGAAAATCAGAACAAAGCAAAACCAACAAAGTGTATTGTCTACCTTTGCTCTGGGTTCCCGCGGCGTTTTTCCGTGGTGTGACTGCTCCCCTGCTTGGTCTTGCCATTTGAGCTTGCTTAAGTTGTCGGCTCCAGCCGCTGAACCCAGCCAATTCAAAAGTACACAATTTCTTACTTTCGCTACAAGTTCCACTAGCTATAAGCCTTCAAACTTTTTAAATATTCCTACCTATGTGGTTCCAAGTTTTGGAGCTCTGCCTTGAATCTGCTTTGCCTGGTATTCTATGGTATTGCTGATGTTGAACCTCACAGCATCTCCATCCTAGCCACCATCAAGCCCCACCTCCTTACTTCCATATTCTTTTGATACTTCCTGAATTGTTCAATATTTGTGTATTAAATCCCTCAATATGGCAACTCAAGGCTTGAATTTTCTGTTCAATTTTTTCAACTTGAAAAATGCTGAGTTAATTCTCCCCACCCCACCCCACACACATTTTTTCATTTGAAATGTGCAAAGATGGTTTTCTTACACCAAGTTCTTTGCACATTTCGATTTAACATGGTACTTTGTCTTCTCTAGCTGCCCTTTGAAATTTTCTGTTCAACTCTTTTACTTCATCATTTCTTTAATTTGTTTTAGCTACTCTGTGTTAAAGGGAAGTTTTAGAGTCCCTTCTAACATTCATTTTGACCTTTTCTTTCCTTTTAATGACCTTTTGCTTTCTTCATGCAAAATGTTGTTGTCAACCCAGAACTCACCTGGTCTTCAGTCATTAATGTTCAAATCTATTCTTAAGATGGTCTCTAAATTCAGGTGGAATATATTCACAGTCATATTTTGGCTCCTGTAGACTTTTCTTCACTTTCAACCTGAACTTGGATATGAGCACATTGATGGTTTGTTCCACAGTAAGACTTTGGCCTTGTTTTGGCTGATGATATTGAGCTTCTCCATCATCTCTTTGCATATATGCAGTTAATTTTATTCCTGTGTATTCCATGTGATGGGGTCCACATGTCTTCTTTCTCATTCTCTCCTACCTTAATTGCTATTTTCTCTTTTTACAACCACATCATGCCTTGTTGTTGTTGTTGTTGTTAAGTGCCTTCGAGTCGGTTCCGACCCATAGCGACCCTGTACAGGGTTTCCGAGGGTGTAAATCCTTAAGGGAGTAGAAAGCCTCATCTTTCTCCCGCAGAGCAGCTGGTAGTACTGGATATTAAATATAAATAAGACACACTCACTTCTCTGTAGGTCACTATTTAGAACTAATATTTAGAGTACTGCAACTGTAAATTGTTTGGAAGATAAGTATCCAGCGTTTCAGAGGAATTAAGAAGTGGCTGGAAGTAAGGAGGGATCATACATCCAAAAATTTGGCTACTCAGGATCCCATGCCTGATAAAGATAGGAAAGGGAGCCTGCTGTGGAGAAGCTCCAAAGTGAACAAGGCCGGCGGAAACTGTGGCAGCCACTTCCCAGGGCTTAGCGGTTCTAATGGGGCAGAGACTTGGCTTCCACCCTACACTGAGGTCAACTTGCCAGCAGCTGGCCCTCCTGGAATAAAGACATTGAATTGCCTGTGCCCCAAAACCCAGCCACCAACCTTCCAGTCATTACAGAGTATATGACATGTCATCCCATGGCATGACTACCTCAGAAATGCCTTTAGACAGAAAGAAGTTCAATAGTATCACTGCAAGGTACAGAGGACAGAGAAAATGCCATATCCATATTCTGGTAGCGTAGTGGTTACGAATCGGGCTGCGAACCTCAGGGTCAGCAGTTCTAAACTACCAGCTGTTCCACGGGAGAAAGATAAGGCTTTCTGCTCCCGTAAAGATTTACAGCCTCGGAAACCCTGTACAGGGTCGCTATGAGTCGGAACCGACTCCACGGCACATAACAACAACAACAACTTGTGTTTTGGGGTAGTACTGGGCCTTATAGAGCAACAGTAAACCCTAATATGAAACATCTTGAAGGAATTTATTAAGAGTGAAGAAATTTCATAATTTATAGCATCATCTCCTAATAGATGGTCGTTTTTTAATATACTGTTCTTGGTCTACTATGTACATATACTAGTCCTGGTGTGGTGCTGTGGGTTAAAGCGCTAGACTGCAAAGTTGGTTTGAACTGGAAGGTCAGCGGATTAAGCTCACCAGTCTCTCCTAGGAAACCCTATACAGGGTTGCTATGGGTTGGAACTGACTCAACGGCACTTAACAACAACATTACTCGATTTGTGTTGGACTTCCACACCTTTTAAAGCAGGTTTTTATTGATACTCTGTTCCCATTTTCACTTACTAGGGTGAAAAATTCTGATAGAAAAGGACAGGGGCAGACAAATTTTCATGGGAGCAAATTAAGCAATAAACCAGACATACACAAAGCTTCTTCAAGGTAGGACATCCCAAAGAAGAATCTTGAGAAGCTAGAGGTCAGTGGAGGAGAATGTTGCATGCACCAGAACCCTGCTCTGAATAAGGAGCAGGAGAAAGGATTTCAAGATGAAGGCAAGCTTCTCCTGACATTTATAACATTCAATCCTCCTACACTAATGCTAAGGGCCAATTTCTCCCTAGTGTGTGCTTAAAAATAGTAATACAGGAATAGCAATAATATATGATTTTCATGAGCGGTTCTAGCATACAGAAAAACAGACAATAAATTGATGACGTTTCAATCTCCAGCTCCCCCTGACTTACTCTAAAAGTAACTAGACAGTTTACAGCTCTTTTCCTGTGCATTTATATAATGATATCTGCAATTTTAAAATATAAGTATTATATATGAGTTTTCCACACCAGCACATAAAGTTCTTCAATAGCTACATGTATACTAAATAATGCATAAACCCTGTTTGATTTGGATGGGTTGTGAGGTTTCTTCCTAATTTGTATTATTTAAAATTTCTATTTAATGTTTCTATTATGATCATCTTTAGATAGTTCTAAAGATATGCTTGTGAAACATTACATAAACTTACAAAAAGTAATGTAAAATTATTTAAAGTCAAATTAGTGGTTTTCCTTTATAAAGAGAATTGTAAAATGCTCAGCTGAAGTAAGACCTAGAAAACATACTTTTCAAAAAATATGTGGAAATAATTTTTTAAATAAGCATCATCTGTCAAGTGTACATAAGGAAGACAGTCCAAGAAAGGAGAAATAGGAAAGAGTATTGAAGAGAAAAGATACAGATAAAATCTTGACACTTTCTAAAGTTCAGTGAGCAAAGTACTAATAAAACACTTGACAACACATTTTCAAAAATAAAATCATCTTGGCTTTAGAAATTTCAAAAATCTGGTTAAATCTGCCGAAGGTCAAAATTGCTATTTAAAATACAGCAGCGAAGTCATTTTTCTCTCTGCTTTCTTAATTCGAAATGGGGACAGGGGTGAGGGGAAGCTCTGTAGACTGAACGGTCTCAAAGGTGTTAAGATCCAGGGTTTATGTTTCATGTAATAATATTCCTATCTTGAAGTCCTAGTGTGGTGCTGTAGGATAAACACTGGACTGCTAACCTCAAGGTCCATGATTCAAACCCACCAGCTATCCATTGGAAACCCTATACAGGGTTGATATGAGATGGAACTCTCTCACCTTGCAATTTCCTAAATTCTAGAATATTATGACAAAATACTTTATATGTATTTGTATACAATCCTGGACCAGCTTATATCATAGTTGTTGTTGTTGTTGTTGTTAAGAGCCATCAAGTCAGTTCCGATTCACAGTGACCCAGTATAGGGTTTCCAAGAAGCAGCTGGTGGATTTGAACCACTGACCTTGTGGTTCATAGTCCAATTCTTATCCAACAGTGCTACACCAGGAGTCCTGTATTACAGCATAGGCCAGCTATGTTGTTGTTAAGTGCTGTTGAGACGATTCCAACCCATAGCAACCCTGTGTAGGGTTTCCAAGGAGCAGCTGGTGAGCTTGAACCACCAACCTTGCAGTTCAAATGACTTTACAGCCTGATGCATTAGCCCACAGCGCCACACCAGGTCAGCTATAGAGGATACTTTCGTCCCCTCTTGAAGTCCAGTCCTAGTCCCCAAACTTGGAGTATTCTTAAATGTCAAGGTCATCTAAAATGAGGAAAGCCGTAAAAATTGTCACAAGCTAAGAAGACATGACAATAAATGTAATGTGGTGTCCTGGATGGGATCCTAGAACAGAAAAACACCATTATGGAAACACTAGTGAAATTTGAATAACATGTGTAATTCAATGAGCCAATTACAGGTTGTTGTTAAGTTCTGTTGAGTTTGTTCTGACTCATAGCGACCCTTTATAGGGTTTCTGAAGAACAGATGGTGAGTTTGAACTGCTGACCTTACAGTTCAAACCAACCTTATGGTCGAGTGTTTATCCTACAGCACCACACAAGTATCATTGTAGTGGCTAAGTGCTGTCGAGTCAGTTCCTACTCATGGCAACTCTGTGCTTACAGAACCCGAAGATCACACTGTAGACAATTCCTCAGGATTAATGTCTGGAGAAGCATGGCAGACTTCAACTCTGCACTCTGCCTGAGCTGGCCTAATTAGTTGGACTGTCCTCGCCCTAAGAGGAGAGGTAGGGGCAAGACAATCACATACCACACAAACAACCTGTCTTCTGGTGACAAGGAACAGGAATCACTCACACCTTTGGAAGAACTAAGAACTGTGGTCAACATCTCAATCTAGTCCCTCTCAACATCCCCGCTCCTCAGTTGGACCAATTTACACATAACCTCACACCAACATAATCCAGTCTTTCAGAATCCCCTCATTTAAATCTCTACCTGGGCAGAACCTTTTTTTCAGGTCACATCTCAAATACTGGCTAGTCTCTGGACAAGTGGCCTACTCTATTCCTGTCAGTCATAGCAGGGAGTGCATAGGGTCATATGAGACAAAAGCAAGTTACTTATGGACCAGGTAATGTGCACATACTTGCAAGCGAACATGCAAGACACAATTGGTCTTGAACCACCTGGAGAGAAAGGAATACAAGAACATGGATGTGTGGCAAACTAATTGCCTGAATAACTGTCTCTTTTGCCATGAGACCAAAATAACTGGACGGTGCCTGACTACCATTAGTGAATATTTTGATCAAAGAATCTATAGACGAATCCTGTAAATATTGACTGTCTTTTACTAAATACCTGTTATGTAACAGAATTGCACTAGGTGCTTCATCAAAAACAAATTATTTCATTTTCACAGCAAGTCTTAACAGGTATCATCATCATCACATTGCAAATGAGGGGGGGGAAAGACTATATCCCTAAGACATGATTGTAAGCCAAAACTGGAGCCATGCCCAGAGGTCACCATTCAGTTAAATAATAGATTGGCCTATAAAATAAATAGTATTGCCCATAAGAGATGTACTTCTTAGAACAATCAACTCTGTAAGACCAAATGGACAGCGTTCTCCCAGAAGCAAAGATGATAAGGCAAAGATGAGCAGGGGAATCTGGAAGGATGGAAACGGGGAAGGTAGGTCAGGAACGTGGAATGTGCCAACACAATGTGGGGATAGCAACCAATGTCATAGAACAATTTGTGCATAAATTGAATGGGAACCAAATTTGCTGTGTAAACTCTCATCTAAAACACGACAAGATGTTCAGAAAACAAACTCTGTGTGTGTGTGTGTGTGTGTGTGTGTGTGTGAACATGAAGTCAAAGGAATCAAACATGCAGCCTCCAGAGTTCTGTCTAGCAAAGCCAGGCAGAGAACAGATGTCCAATCAATTGTTACTGCCATGAATAAAGTCTTGTTAACTTGGATAATAAATATCAAATTATGTACATCTTTCCCATATTGTATAAAACAAGAGCAAACCATTTGAAGTAATTATGATGAATAATAAATCTCTTTCCCTTTTACCATTAAAACCCAAAATAAGATTGCTTCAAGTATGCTCAGCAGTGTATTGATGCTCAAAACAGGTACTTCATAAGATACACACTATTCTTTATTTTTGTAATGAAGTATGTTCCCCTGCTGTAACAAAAGCTGAAAAATTACACTAAAATCCTGAGATTTAATTGCCTTACCTTTTCTAAAACTCTGCTATCTTTGTGGCTTTCAATATGTCCAGAGAATGTCTCCAAATGAAACCTAAACTACCAATTTAACAGTTTAAACATAAGCACCATGGAAACCATTCCCATTCAGACGTTTGAAGTCAGTATTACCAGCCCACTTATTTGAATTCTGTGGTTTTCTGTTTCCCAGACAAGGAGGCCCTTAACCTCATTAAAAGATAAGATTGAGCAAATCTCCAATAATTATAAGCTCTTTTCCAAACAACCATATTTTAATTAAAAATACAAACAGAATTTTCCAAAGAACTAGACTGTCTGCCTAGAGTCATTTTTATTTTTCTTAATCACTGCATTGCAATTAAGGCTGTAGAAATGCTGACACTGCACATGGGGGGGGGGGGGGGGGGGGTGGGAATGTAACTGGTTTCCTACCTGCCCAAGATTAGCTGCTTCATTTATGTATTTAATACTTGGAATTCTATGATTAGACAATTATTCCTTAGAAGTAATAAGCCTTGTCCTCTGATTGCAGGTCTTTCTTTAAATGTAGACATTTGAAGAATTTGATCACTAATTTTGTTGTTGTTAAGGGCCACTGAGTCAGTTCCAAGTCATAACTACCCTGTATAGTATTTCTGAGGAGCAGCTGGTGGGTTTGAAACACCAATCTTGCTGTTCAAACTGACCTTAAAATCCAGTGTTTGTCCTACAGTGCCTCAATGTAAATATGCTCATTCCATTTTTATACTTTCTGAATCAGTTAGTTATTAACAGGCTTTGCCATCTCAAAAAAGAGTAAATCACTGATACTTTTTCCAAAAAATTTATAATCTGATTGAAAGAAATACATTTAAACAAAATGGTGAACCAAAATCACAGAATTCCTCAAAAGTAGGAGCTGGGAAAGATGCCATGAATTCTACAGTATTGATAATGGACTGAGAAATATACAGAGATCCTCAAGTTAAAGGAGTCTTAAGGGCAGATTTGATGTGTGCTGTGGGCCATGAGGGACAGGCACTCCAAACAAGGGAAGCAGTGAGGGCAAAGGGGAGAAACAGCAAGGGGCATGAGGGAACCAGCAAGTAAATTAACCTGGCTGCAAAAGGACAAAGCAAAGCTAGATTGATGGGCAAAACCCAGGCAATACAGGGTGTCAAAAGCCATATTATTGGCTACTACAAAGACAAGCAAGTTGTTTGCCAGGGAGCCATCATGGTAAGCAATCAAGTCCCTTCATGACAAAGACCCCTCCAAGACAGAAACTCAAAGGGAACATATGAACAGGCATGTAATCTTGCTGGTGACAATGTTGGTCTACTTGTGAATGGAAGTGGGGGAAAGACAGCAATAAAGATATGGACTGCGTTCTACCACATTCCATATACTCTCATCGACCTGGAGATGAGAGAGAGAAGAGGAAGGGATGGTTGGTCCAAAGTGTGGTGAGACTTGGGGACTCCTGAGCCCATGGACACTAATCTAGTCATGGAGGGCTAGAGCTGAGAGTGAAGCGTCCAGCTGATATGAAGTTAGGGGAGACACAAAAGATCGTCCAGACTTGCAGATAGTACCCATTTGACCTAGCTTCAATGGCTTGATGATCAAAATTCGAATAGAGGAAGATAAAGAAGTGAGATAAAGGAAACAAGTGTAAATTGCTACAATTTAATGAACTTGACCTATACTTATGGATGTAGTAGCTCAAAATACCAAAAGGGAAAAAGAGTCTTCACATCCAGGATCAAACATATACCCTTAGCGTAGTGGTTACGAATCAGGCTGCGAACCGGAAGGTCAGCAGTTCGAAACTACCAGCTGCTCTGCGGGAGAAAGATGAGGCGATCTGCTCCCGTAAAGATTTACAGCCTCGGAAACCCTATTCAGGGTCGCTATGGGTCGGAACCGACTCAATGGCACTTAACAACAACAACAACATACAGGGTTGATAGGGATGGGTAACTTAGACATTGGCTAGCTAAAATGGGAGGAAAGGCAGTGTGTGTTTTTTTTGGGGTGGGGCCTATAAAGGCACGAAGTGACTGGCTTACAAGTTTTCATGAGTGAGTTTAGTTTCAGAATACAGGGGGTAGAATCTCCACTGAATAGTTTTCATCTTATCTAGATGGGTCTGGAGTTCTGGTGTGGCACTGTGGGTCAATGCGCCAGACTGCAAAGCAGTTTGAACTGCAAAGTCGGCGATTCAAACTCACTAGCTGCTCCTTAGAAACCCTATACAGGGTCGCTATGGGTCGGAATTGACTCAACAACACTTAACAACAACTATAGATGAGTCCGGTGAAAGGAGATGGAGATAAGATCCTCATGACTCAATAGTAATTGTTATCATGATGAATTGCAATCACCACAACTCTAAAGGTAGAAGTTTTGTAACATAAGGAGGGAGTAGTTAATCTTACAGTCCAGGCGCAGAGGACCCTAGGACCATCAAGGGAGAAGAGCATGAGCAGAATGTGGGACCCTATTCAGAGAAGCAATGACCCGAGATGGAGGCAGAGGTGATGGCATGGAGAGATAGAACATCTGAGGGCTCTAAACTCATGGAAAGAGAAAGGCTGTGTGCTGGCCGACAGGGGGTAGTCTTGCAGAATGTGCCCTTTGGTTGTTAAAATGATTATATTATTCCTGAGCATTTTTGTGCCCATCAAAAAAAAGAGGGTATAGAATCAAATACTGTTAAATGGTGATGCATGGATGGGATTGTAATCATTGCAATGATACGAAATATGAGAGGATAAGTGCAAAACTGATGTTCTCCCATGTAAACTATCACTCAATACACAATAAAATCTTAAAAACAACAAAAAAGCCATACTAAAGGATATTCTCAAAGGTACATGATGTCACTTGAAGCAGTCTTGATATAAACAGCATACAAAAATATTAGTGATTGACTGGAATCCCCATGGATTATCATGGAGACCTTATGTTCAACAAGGGTAGAGGGCTGGTGCCGCTTTCTTACAAGATAGCTATGT
Organism: Chrysochloris asiatica; assembly: GCF_000296735.1. Taxonomy (NCBI): domain Eukaryota; kingdom Metazoa; phylum Chordata; class Mammalia; order Afrosoricida; family Chrysochloridae; genus Chrysochloris; species Chrysochloris asiatica. The sequence goes on from NW_006408631.1 coordinate 3,108,304, forward strand.
CTGCCAGAGTAAAGCTTTTCCAGCTCTTTTGGATCATCCAATTGTTGTTATGTGCCATGGAGTCAGTTCCGATTCACAGTGACCCTGTACAGGGTTTCTGAGGCTGTAAATCTTTACGGAAACAGAAAGCTTCATCTTTCTCCCACGGAACAGCTGGTAGTTCCGAACTGCTCACCCTGAGGTTAGCAGCTGGATTTGTAACCACTACACTACCAGTACAGACTCCCAACTGGACAAAGCTCCATCTCTTGGCTGAATCATGTCTCTCCACAATTCTTTCCCAACTCCATAATCCTATCAAACCACTCAACCTGGTCAAAGTTTACTTGTTTCTAGCTCCTTCTGCTTCCATCCACCTGGACTATTTACAGACTTTACATTTTGCTATATCCTTCTCCTAAAATTCAGCTCCAATCCCAGAGACAACAAAGTGCTTGAATATCATGGCAACCCAAGCACATGTTATTTTATGGAAATCATTGTCTGAATATTTTATTCTATAATTACTGACATTCTGACTTATTACAACTATTATTGTTGCAAACTTCTCTTTCCTCAACTATGAGATTGAGAGAGGCCACATTTTTTTTTTTTTCATTTTTTCCACACATCACCAGAATCAGGAGAGAGAGAGATCTGGTATGTCAGTTTGAGGTTTCGGGCCATGGCTGCATGGGAATCTCAGTTAATTTGTCTATTAATGTTTTCATTTTTCAGTTCAACCTCCTAGTTCATTAAAAGTTCCTGGGTTTTAATAAAAGCTTGCAAGCGATCATGCAAGACACAATTGGTCATGAATCACCTGGAGAGAAATGAATACAAGAATATGGATGTGTGGCAAACTAGTTCCCTGAATAACTGTCTCTTTCACCATGAGACCAAAATAACTGGACGGTGCCCGACTACCATTAGTGAATATTGTGATCAAAGAATCTATAGAAGAATCCTGACAATCAAAAAGAGAATCTGAAAGTTCATGGGTTTTAAGTGCTTGTGGCTCACTGAAGCTTAAGTGAGGATTTCCTTGCAATGAGTAGAAAATTTCCCTCAGAAATTTTCTATTTAGGGGGCAGTAGTGAGGTTGTGTTAATGGAGTAAAACACTTGGAAAAGGAGGGTGATAAAGATGGCACAACTAGAAGTTGAATCAGTGTATGTTTTGCTATATATATATTCTCAACAACAACAACAAAAATTAACTACATAGTATATTTGGCATCATCTAAATCTTATAAATTATTCACATCCTGGTGTGGCACTGTAGGATAAGCACTCAACCACAAGGTCTGTTTGACCAGCCACTCCTTGGAAACCCTATAAAGTGTTATGAGTCAGAACCAATTCAACTGCATTTAACAACAGTGGTTATGTGCCGTGGAGTCAATTCCAACTCATAGTGACCCTGTATAGCGTTTCCAAGGCTGTAAATCTTTACAGGAACAGAAAGCCTCATCTTTCTCCCGTGAAACAGCTGGTAGTTTCGAACTGCTGACCTTGAGGTTCGCAGCCCAATTCATAACCACTATGCTACCAGAAAAAAGCATGGGCTCGTTTTAAGTCTCAGTGGTAATAAGTTATTTAACAAAGCAAGCTCTAAAATGAATAAAAACATACTTCAAACTTGCATCTAGACATATTCAAAACTTGCATATTTAATATTTTTCCTCCATCTGAAGAGATGAGATTCTTGAATATATATTTTTTAAATATTCCACCTCTTACATGTCCTGGTGTGACGCTAGCATAAGCACTGTACTGCTAACCACAAGGTCAGCAGTTCAAAACCACCGCAGAAACTCTGCACAGGGTCACTATAAATTGCAACTGACTCGATGGCACTTAACATGTCAAACCAAGAAAGACAACTCTTTCAATACTAGGGATATAAGTGTATTCTAACCATATCCTTCAGAGTTAAGAAAAATAAAAACGAGATACACAGACACCATGGTACTCAGAATACACACCAAGGTAGCCTAGGCTGATGCAGCATTCCAGCGGTGAACCAGCAGTTTCAACACAGGCTAGTGCTGTATTGATTTTCAAGATCCATCTTTCGAGTTGGGTTTTCAGTAGCTGCTGTAATAAAAAGCAAGTACAGTTTACCCTAGAACACAGGTTTGAACTGTGCAAATTCACTAATACACAGATTTTTCAATGCTGTGTGACCCAAATCTTTTCTGTTTGAGCAGTTCCTCTCCATGTAAATTGGGCATTGCAGTAAAAAGTGATCTCATGGTTCTTGTGTATTTTTATGGGAAGCATATGAAGTGCCACTAGTGATGCTGGAAATGCTCTCAAGCAGCATTACAAGGAAAAGTTGAATTGCTTGATATGTAGACTCCGGTCTGCAGCTGTGGGTGCCCACCATTTCAAGTAAGTGAAAAAAGCCAATGTTAAAGGAAATTCATGAAGTTGTTGCTGCAGCTACACCACAGGAACAAAAACCTTTGGCTTTTTGTTAAATATTTGTTTATCTGCTATGAAAATACAGCTGCCATATGGGAACAGCATATAACATGTGTTTATCAGTTGTTTTTAAGTAAGGCTTCTGGTAACAATAGGCTATTAAATTTGGAGGAGTCAATAGTAATATGTACATAATTCAACTGTGCAGGAGATCTAAGTCCCATACTCCGCATTGTTCAAGGGTCAACTGTGCTGTGAAAAAAATCACCATGGCCATTAAAGGTGTATAAACGTTCAACTTGATTTAAAGGTTTTATAAGTTGTGCAGTGCCAAACACACACACATTCCATTAGTACTTAACTAGTTATTTAAAAATGAAAGCTACTTTTCTTTCAATGCATTTGTGTCCAAGCAGTTACTATATTATTTAGAACATAAATACTTGGGGTCTGTTAGAACACAAGTACTACTACTAAGTGTAAATGTTAGCTACTCCTTTTGGTCTAGGGGTTCTATGAAAAAGATTAGTACACTGAAGTGAGAAAGTGTGGGAACTATACTGAATTCATGTCAAGTACTTTAACTGTCTAGCCAGAAAACAAACTAAAAAGTTCACTCAAAATGTTTTCCATTCAACAGTGAATCCCTAAATGTTTTCTACTCAGTGGTGAATCTCTTAGCTAAACAGTTTCTCTTTAAACAAACTCACTGCTGAAAGAAAACAGCTAAAGCGGCATCATAAACACTAAATTATTAAATGGAGAAAGAAATGCCAAAATAGCTCATTTTTTAAAAATCTCTGGGCACTTATTATCAACTTTTGGGCAATCTCAACGTGCTATATGGTTAGCTCAAACATTAAGAAAATGCTATCATTCTAATTATTCCATCTGAGCAATAGGAATAGAAGAAAAACCAAAACCATTAATGTCAACTCATAGCAACCCTATTAAGACAGAGCAGAACTGCCCCAGTGCTTCCGAGGCTGTAAATCTTTAAGGAAGCCTTTTGGTTACCAGTCAAGCACTTAAACTAGTAGGCCACCAGAGCTTCGGAATATGCACCTGGGAGAAGTGGTAACTATACTTTTATTCTACTTTTGTGTGTACTTGAAACTTTCCCACAATTTCAGAGTGTTAAACAATGACCATCAGGGCAAGTCAAAAACTATTGCTACTAGGTTCCAGTTCATCCATGCACAGGTTTATTCCAAACAAAATGTATTTAAAGATGTCTCCGCAGTTAGTAGATGCCTACAGACAGGTTCTCTCAATATGCTTGTCTCACTATGGACTACAAAGAAGTAATCATTACAGATTTTTTTTAAAGGACACAGGACCACCACAGGGGCTTATTATGCAGTAATTTTAAGAAAGTGAAAACACTGCATTGATGAGAAAAAGGTCAAGAAATTTTTTTTTTCCTATCAAGACCTGCTCATTCATCAAGGGTAGCAATGGCTACCTTAAAATTTCTTTGGGAAATGTTACCCCACCCACCCTACAGTCCTGCTCTTGCCCCTTCAGATTTTATGTTCCCAAAACTTGAAGAGCATTCAAAAGGAACATAATCTGAGTCCCTCAAGGATGCCAAATTGTTTTGACATGGTGTAAACGTTAGAGGGCAGAATTTGAGGAAGGGTTGTTGTTAGGTTTCTGAGTAGCAACAGCTGGTGAGTTTGAACCACTGCCCTTGTGGTTCAAACCAACCTTGTGGTACAGGGTTTATCCTACAGCACCACACAAGGAAGGGTTAAGAGAGTTGGAAACATCATATTCAGAAGTGAATAGAACTAGATGGAGGGCATCAAGATTAAGTTCCCATATTTTTTAAGGTTTCTATAATTTTGTTGCAATATTTAACTTACCTTTTTATATAATTCAGTGTTGTTAAATGCTGTCGAGCGTTTCCAACCCATAGCAACCCTGTATAGTTTCCAAGGAACAGCTGATGAGCTTGAACCACCTACCTTGCAGTTCAAACTGCTTTGCAATCTGGCGCATTAACCCACAGCGCCGCGCCAATATAGTTAAATAATAAAAATACAATTCCCCCAAACAAATATACCTCCCCGCCAAGATAAATATTGCAGCTCTGTAGGTTTAACACTGGACTGAGTATGCAACTCTGTAGGATACATACAAGGTTGGCAATTGGATCCCATCAGCCACTCCATGGGATAAAAATGAAGCTTTCTGCATCCGCCTAAATTTAAAACCTTGAAAGCCCTATACAGGGTGGCTGAGTCGGAACCGACTAGAGGGCATTTAATAAGTGGAAACAGCAGTCAAGAAATCAAACATCCTAGTTAATCTACTGCAAACCTGCAAAAGATGTCTTTAAAGTGTTCAAGAGCAAACATGTCACTTTGAGGGCTAAGGTGAGTCTGAGCCAAGCCATGGTATTTTCAGGGACAATGAATTTTGTTGTTGTTGTGTGCCGTGGACTCGGTTCCAACTCATAGCAACCCTGTATAGGGTTTCCAAGGCTGTAAATCTTTACAGGAGCAGAAAGTCTCATCTTTCTCCCACGAAACAGCTGGTAGTTTCAAACTGCTGACCTTGCGGTTCACAGCCCAATTCGTAACCACTACGCTACCAGAGGTCCTTTGGACAATGAATAAGACCTGAGAATAATTATGGTATTGGCAAAGAATATTCAAAGTAGCATGGACTTCCAGAAAAACTTTTGTGTCTTGGAAGTGCAGCCAGAATGCTCCTTAGAAGCCAGGATGGCAAGATTTAATCTTATTGGATATGTTGTCAGGAGAAACCAGTTCTGGAGAAAGACATCATTCTTGTTAAAGTGAAGGGTTAATGAAAAAGAACAAGACCCCTCGTCCCAAAAAGACAGACTGACACCGTGACAGCAACAATGGATTCAAACAATTGTGAGGATGGCACAAGACTGGGCAATGTTTCATTCAGTTGTGTACAGGGCTGCTGAGTCAGAACTGAACCTAACAGCCCCTAACAATAAACAGTAAATACTATAAAACTGCATATGAAATTGATGTGAAGTGCTGTTGAGTTGGTTCCGACTCATAGCCACCCTGGATAGGGTTTCTGAGGAGCAGCTGATGGGTTTGAACTGCCGACCTTGTGGTTCGCAATCCACTGCTGCTGATCCTACATTCTGAAACACAAAAGAGGATTCGAATTTGATACACTAATTGAGTAACAAGTGGGACTCTAAGCTGCTTTTCCCCAAGATATAATCTATATTCTAATAATTTACTAACAATTTACTTGGGGAGTGTGGTGAGTCTATAGGACTGCAATCCACAAGGTCAGCCGTTCAAGCCCACCAGCAATTTGAAGGTAGAAAGATGAAGCTTTCTGCTCCTGCAAAGATTTATAGCTTCAGAAACCCTATACAGGGTCACTATAAGTCAGATGGCACTTTAACAATAATTTACCTACTTTGAAGTGAAATGTGGTTCTTTGAAAAAAGGGGCATTTAAAAAATGATTTGTGGGACATCAATATAACAATTTAATTTTTCAAGCATGTTAAAACAATAAAAACTTCAAAATACAGTTGTTATCGAATGTCCAGTCTTTTGAGCAGAAGGCCAGACCAGGACACCGATTAGAAAGGAAACATGAAAGAACACTGTTGTGGTTAACCAGTTTTTAAATATGGCTATTTCCCTCAATGTTCATATTGGTGACTCACTAATAACGTTTATTTGATGGGATTGAACAACTCTGGTAACATGTTCCAAATAACAAAAAGGACTCAACTTACAGATCAAATTAATAAAGGTAAATTATGTCTTAAGAAATTGAGATCAGATACGATCAAATATATTCACGAAGTCAGAAATAAATGTGTTCATATATAAATATAAATACATGACTTTATTTGCTTTTGACCTTCATTTTGTAAACATATACACACATACATTTAGCTAACTCATTTCATTGGAGCTATCTAATGCTTTATGCCCATGAAGTCCACTGTTAACACTCTGAGTAAAACACTTGATACCCTTTTATATGTGTAAAGGAAACAGACTATAAACAGTCTACAGAAACTCCTAACAGTATATTGCCATTTCATATCTCATATATCCTAACAGTGTCTCTCCCTTTTTGCTCTAACTTCTTTCTCATGAATACTGACTTCAGCAACAAATTTAAAAACTCATCATTCCCCCTTTGAGGTATATACTGAATACAGAAAGGATAAAGTTATTTCACATTAACTTAAGCTATGCTATTATTGCCACTCACATAGAATACATCAAAAACATGAGTAATCATTTACACTTAGTCCAGTTAACAAAATATGTCTTTATTGACTGTTCAAAAGGGGTTTACATTCACATCTTCATGTAACAGTGTAATTGTGTAACAATGGGGATGGCAGATGCAAAGAAAAATTTCCTATAAAAACTTCTGTTTTCTCTAAATGTATATTCTTCATTGGATTACTCAAGGGTCAGGATTTCGGGACAACTCAAATGATTTTGGACCTAATGAGTTTAATAAACACAAGAAATAGCCAAATTCCCAGTCTCATGATTTTGCTAAGCAAGAGCCCCTAACAATGTTAAAAGATGACACAAAGTGAGCCACTGAACCAAGTTCCTTATGGGTAAATGAAGATAGATGGTGCTGCTCGAATCCAATTCAGACAAGTGACGCCTAGCTCTCTAGAGAATGATAGCCAATTGATTCTGCTAAGAAAGATTTCCAAGTTGCTACAGTAAATTGCTCAGGCTGTTTCATGGCCTAGCAAGAGTCAGATTTGGAGAGGCAGATGCAACACAGACAAGGATTCCTTTTTAACTACCTCTTTAGTAGGAAAAAAGAGGTTGAAAGAAAAAAACCTATACAATTATTATATCATTCTCAAGAGAAGCAACATTTATATCAGCAGCCCTAAATAATACTACAGGCCCTTAGCGTTATGGGCAGAATCTGTTCCAAAGTCTGGTACCTGGATCTGAACTAATTTAGCTAAAGGGCTTCAACAAGGCAGTTGTAAGTATGTCCTAGTAAGAGTTTTCTGCCATTATTGGATACAACAGATACATTTATCACTAATTTTAGAAAAGAACACAAGCCAATGGTTCTCAACTGTATGTCATCAGAATTACCTGAGAGGAATTGAACACTGGCAATGCTTGGGTCTCACCCAAAGAATCTAATTATGGGGTTAGACAATGCCTTTAACTCAAGTAATAGCAATAAGCATTTAGGATTGAGAGCCACTGACAAAATGGATGGAGAGTTATCAAATATGCAGACCTATTCACTACTTAAGACTGGGATTGGAATGTAGCATCTCGGCACTTTGAGGGATTCCAAATCTCACTTGGCATTAAATTAAATGTTCAGGAATACAAGAGCCACAGCATTACGGTTGCTAAGGCTCTAGAGAGATCACCGATGTGGTTAACTGCTTCAGGATGAGCAAAAGGGGTGCTTTCCCAGGGTGGAGATACACAACCTATATTCAGTTCCCTTACATTCTGAATTTGGGCCAATGAAAGGAGCATCCACTGAGCTAATACTAAAATGCATTCTCACCACATTCGAATGAGAGTTCTGTGTATGAGGGGGTGGGAGATTTAAACAGTGGGAAAGATGGGAAGAAAAAGAGGAGTATAACATTGCATACAAAGTGGCAAAGATACTGTTATCTCCAGAAAATAATTAGTCATTTTAAGAGATGATTAATTTTTGGGAGTATACTTATCATTAACATTGATTTACATGAGAACTTCCTTTATTGCCTTAAGAGCATAATCTATTCAACATGAAGTATCAAATGGTCTTGGGTTCCTAAACTCCAGTTTTACCAAAATTGGTGTTGGTGATGGTAATGTGCCATGGAGTCGGATTCCTCCAACTCATGACCCGTATAGGGTTTCCAAAGCTATAAATCTTTACAGGAGCAGAAAGCCTCATCTTTTTCCCACAGAACAGCTGATTGTTTTGAACTGCTGACCCTGAGGTTAGCAGCTCAACTCGTAACCACTATGCTACCAGAGCTCCTGTAATTAATTAAGTGTATGCAAATGGTAACATTAACTTGCATTAGTCTCAAAGCCAAAATACAAAGTAGAGAGACTGTTATCAGAAGCCCTTTGATAGGTGTTACCCAAATGTCATGGTCACAGCAAGAGAAAGGTTCTCAAGTGGTCAGATCTTATGGACCTGATCTTAGAGTGCATGTTAATGTTTGCCTTTGGGTTACAACTGATGGCAGAAGAATGAAAACCAAACTGGGGAGGGAAAGGGGGAGCAATTCGACTGTCACACTGGGTTGCTATAGTCAGAATTAACACAACACACAATTTATGTTTATCTTGTTCTAAAATAAGAATTTAGGGCTGGATTAAATGTAAATTTAATCCATTGTCTCCTCTTAGAGATTAAAAAAAAATCATCATCCTATAAGATTATAATTCTAGGTTTCAGAATGAATTTTTAAAATAAAAGGACCATTGGAATGAAGGAAATCTGACATTTATTTCCAAAATGCAAAAACTCCTAAACTGAGCTTATTTTCTTAACTTTCTCAGCTGCTTAGATGAAATACTGTGAAGGTTAATATACACTGAATGGAACAAAGTGCTTTGCAAGGAAAAGGTACTAAGCATTAGGAAATCTCTGACTTTCAGAAAACGTAACTTTTCACTATGGCATGTCAAAGTATGTTTTGGAGAAACTATCTTTCCAGTACTAAGGATAAAGATAGAGATGTCAAATATTCCTTTGTCTTGACTACAGATAACCAGTTAAGAACAGGAACTTTTCTTTTGCTGGTCCAGCACCAGAGTTTCTTGTTCTCCGGGCCAGCCTGAATGAAAAGATTTGTCAAGCTTCATTTTTTTAATTTATGTATCACTGAATCCCAAACAAAATTGTGTCTCTAATAGAAAAGACCTTGAAGATCAGATAAGAGAACACAAACTGAGATGGAATTTTTAAGGGAAAAACATAGTAACATTCTTAACTTGGCTAGGACATTAAAACAGAAACTTATGAAGTTTGAGTCGTGTTAATTTTATAGTGCTTTTACGAAAGTTAGAGTCCTGATGTGGCAATGTAGGATAAACAATGGACTGCTAACAGCAAGATCTGTGGGTCAAACCCACAAGTCACTCCTTGAAAATCCAATATGAATGTGTTGAAAGTGACAGTGAATGAATATTAGAAATGATCTGTGTGAAACTGGCGGTATGAATCTCTTCTTGTATCTTCTGTTACAGTTTGTAAAAAGGATTACAAGGCTTAGCAAATACCTTGCATGGACCAAGACTGGTAAGTCTTGGGAACAGTGGATGACAAATCTATCTATAAATTATTACAATAGTTCATTTTAGGACTCTTTACATTCCCATTTGTAAACTGCAAGAGTGGCTCCTCTGACCAGAAAAAAGAGAGATCACACTCTCCTCCTAAACTCTGTATGTGCTAGACCAAAGACAACATGACGATGGACTCTCACTTCTGGGCTGAGACCAGAAACTTTCTCTGTAAGGTTGTGGAAGTTGATAAAATCTGGGAGGATTACAGCTCCTTATTAATAAACAAGTCAACAGAGAACTGCATGGCATCTAGGTGAAATATGATTTTGAAGCATTTTAAACTGAGACCTCTTAAAGTTTCTCCTCAGATGGTTATGACTAATATTCTAAAATATGTCAACAAATTCTTGGTGGTTTCCATAAGGTAGCTTGTATCCATAAGGTAGTCTCAGGAGCCAGCAAAAATAGTTAGAACAGTTCAACTATACCTTTCTATACCTTTATCTCATCTTCCCCTCCTCACCCCTTTGGAGGAATGGTTACTTAGAGGGAATTTCAAAGTCTCCAAAAGGTATACATGCTAGGTCACAATGGTAAATGGTGAGTGTCTCTAACAACTCTTAAAATCTGGCAAGGAGACAGAAACCCATTATTACTCCCAAACTCACCCACATTCACGCATCTTTACAGTGCAGGGACATCAACAACAGCAGTGAGTCTATACACAAAGAACAAGTGATGAAAAGGCAAAAGAAGTATCAATTGATCTGAGTGTAGGCAATGGTGCCTTGATTGTTTACCCGTACAAACTCTCCTTTTAGTTATCCCAACAGAGTTCTTTCTTAAATAGTAGGTTTTTCCTGTACAGAATTCAGATGTGATGTAGCAGCTCCAGTAACTCTTTTCACAGTTCTACATGTCAATTGTGGGAATGGTTTATAATCAATTTAAACTTGCACACAGTACTTTAATAGCAAAGAAGTTTATTACTCCCACTCAGTAGTTCCTGGGGGCTTTGAGGTCAAGTCATACATAATTCGAGAAATACCAGGAATCTTCTTAATCTCAGTGACCATCTTTAACACCACCTGTTACAAAACAAAGATTGTAAATAGTACAGCCAGGATCTACGGCATGTCAACCAATCCTAAAGGGCTTACACTTGCAAATTAAAACGTACTACACTGCTTTCACTATTGTGTTCTATGTATATGGGATTGTCTCCAGTTAATCATATGTAGTGAATCTATTTCCCTCAACAAAAGACATTAACAACTTACACTTAGTACTACTCAAAGTGTGGTAGGCAAGCGCAGGTGCGCGTCCCTGAACTGTGTTTGTTACTGCTCCACAACAAGTTACATACAAACGTGTACAAAGATAGAAGCATTCATAGTAATGTGACATTGCTGTGGCAGTCAAACACCTGATTTCATATGTTTAGGTTAAGCCAATGCGTTTCAAATTATCTGTGGTGTAAACATACAACTCAGAGGTCATAGTAATCACTGTCAAGTATGTAGGGACACAGAAAAATACCGGTTACTTGACTGGCCAGAGATTTGGGAAAGCAAACTCTGAGCAACATTCTCTAGACCAGCTGGAACCGGAGCTTTACACATCAGAATACTGGAGCAGTGGCCCAACTCAAAGGCTCACATTGATTTCCATTTTGGAATGATGAAAAAAAGCTCCTTTCGCTAGTAGAGGGTGGAGGAATAACAGAAACAGGAGATGAAGGTCAAAAATATAACTGTTAATACACAGAGCATGCAGAAACTCGTGAGTATCTGGCCTTAATACCATCAAATTTCACCTATTTCTAATAAATTCTTCTTCAATCCTAAGGTTTGCATCTTTACTTAGGATATATTACTTACAAAGCAGAGGTTAAAAGGACTGGATAAAATTATACATTACATATAGTTGGTTACTCTCCACACAGTAATCAAACATTTGGAGGGGCACCACTGCAGGATAAGCATTGGACCATAATGTCGGTGTGAACCACAAGGTTGGTGGTTCAAACTCACCAGCCTCTCCTTGGAAACCCTATACAGGGTTGCTATGAGTTAGAACCAACTCAACGACACTTAACAACAATAACAATTATATTTAAGGCTTTTTTTCTGCTGCACTGTATTAAACAGTGAATATGTGGAGATAAAAAATAAAAGCCTATCTTCTGAAAAGAACACCAACACCAGAAATATCACCATATCATAAAATGTACAATGCCTTTAAAATGTTTATAAAACAGTCATCAATTATATAAATTACCTCTACAGGGATCTCATTGCCAGGTGTTGCAGGTATACCAGTCATGAAGTCACTAGTAATAAAGGTTCGAATAACCACAGATCTCTGGCATGAAGGCTGCTTCTGAAGTGGGTCTCGATCAAAATGTAATGGTGTCAAAATCACCGGCATCTGGCTGATTTTCCCAGCATATCCTAGAGAAAGAACGTTATCATACAGTATTATATAGAGCCAATCATGGAAAAGCATGCTAGCCTGTTGGATAAAATTCTCTCAGAGAGTTATCTAAAACCTCACACACACACACACACACACACACCACAGTCAGAACTGTTGCCAGGCAATGTCTCCAGCTACTCCAATAGCACTGTCAAGTAGCATCATCACAAATACACAGAATTAGACCACTGCAGTGATGTGCTACAGGGACATGAGATACAGCAAAAACACCAGTGACCAAGTCGTGGCCACAGGAGGGAAGTATCTTGCATAGGGTCATTAAATTTATAGGAGTTAGGGCTCAAGGTGCAACAATATAATATTCAAATTTTTAATAAAAAAATTCAAAGGACAACTTATTTTTTAATGGAAAAGTCTAATTGTTTTACTTTTTATATTTAAAAAAGGGGGGGTTCTAAATCGCTAATTAAAATAAGAGAGAGAATTACAATTGTGACAACTACATAGACTATCTTTTTAAAGCAACGCTGTAGACAGGCAGCACACCATATGGTCATGGAGTTCTCGTCACCGTAGTCAGTCTTTTCATAATGTGGCTCTATACATTAGTGGCATCTATTACACAGGCTACTCACTAAATATGTTCCATCAATGTCTGGGCAGTTTGCTTTTATTTGTGTTTGGTGAGGGTTGGAAGGTAAGAGACGAAAGAAGGAGAAGAAAGGAAATGGAAACACACAGGAAATCTTTCACAGGCTGTGCGATGCACAGTGACCTCTCTAGGTCTCTCCAGACAGGCTGCAGAAAGGTGATAGGATGTTCTGGCTTGCACTCTGATGTCATTTGAAAGCAATAGCTTGCTTTGCTCCTCAGGAGTGGGATGTATTTTTAGAGTGTAAGAAAGACGAGTGTGCTGACAATTTTCTTATTCATCAGCCTGAGACCCAAGCTAAATAGCAGAGTGGAAGGAGGAGAAAAAACAAAAACAATCTTCCCAATCTGAGACACCACATTTTTAAATTTCCTGGCCTTTTTTTCCTAAGATTCCAGCAAAATCTAGTGTTCATGGCATAGGTCATTTAAAAATAAAAAAAGAAGAAGTGTCATATACTGGACAAAAAGCAAAACTTTTTATCTGACTATAAAAATAAAGTCTGAAGCACAAGTCTCACAAATAACAGAAGACAAAAGCTATTGTGTTAGAGGACTTTCAGAGGTATAGCTTAACTTGCAAGGCATTTTAGTAGGGCTGGTGGGAAAAGAGGGGAGCTGGGTGTGGCAGAGGAAGGGATACAGATCAAGAAAGATCTACACGTACTTGAATATAGTCTTCCAGAATATGTATATAACACAATAGTCAGTGGAATCATAATTCATGCTTCTCAAAATACCCTCAACACATGTTAACATACAAGTCCTTCAAAAGGAATAAGTAAATTTTATTTAGAAGGTAACATCATACAACCATGTTGTTAAAAGTGCCATCAAGTTGGTTCCAACTCATAGTGACCCTGTGTAGGGTTTCTAAGGTGTAGCTGGTGAGTATGAACTGCTGACCTTATGGTTCGCAGTCCAGTGCTGATCCTACAGCACCATACCAAGAGTCCAATAGAAGCATATATAGATTTAAATAATAAAAATGCAAACATCCAAAAATTAAAGGTAACGGGTACATCTCTTTGCTAGAAGTTATAATGCCAAGCTTCTAAAAACGTAGTTACAGCAAGTAGTAAGAGACCAAACGACCAACTTACCAGACTCCCTGAGAATGTTATGGGCCTCAAAATCAGCCTGGCGTAGAGTACTGAGCACCCCTGTTGTCAAGAAAGTAGGAGTAACGTCTGTGGGAGGTTCTTTAACTGGTGGGCCAAATATATAGACAACTCTAAAAGGGGATAAATGAAAAAAATAATGAAGTTACACTTTAATATGAAAAGCAAGGCACATAGAATAATATTCTTTCCATTTATTCTTAGATCCCTCTCCAACCCACTTTAACTCCCAAATGGGGAGGATAGGATATAGTACTACAGGATGATCTATGTGATGTGAACCTTCCTCCAAGGATGTCCTCTTAGTTGTGCCTCAGAAAATAGAATATATGAAGGGGTTTCAAAAAGTTCATGGAAATTTTCCATTACCTTTCAGTTTCTTCCACAAATTTTTTGAGACACCTTCATATGTGACTCTCACACTTTTACCTGTGTTGATAATATTGAGTTCAACAAATAAGCAGATTTTTTTTATGACAAGACTCAATAAACTAAAATGTGTCCATTCGTACTAGAAATCTCCAGGATGAGGTTACAGTTAATTTTGCAAACTTAACTAACCCCCAACCCCTACCCTCACACCCACCTTGGGAAACATTGATCCCAAAGAGAGAATCTCATCCCCACATTACTAAGACTGTCTCAGAAAGAGGACTAGATCTCCTAGTGCTTTCTTCTAAAAGGCATGCCTCACTACTGGTTTAAGTAGATATACCTCAAAGATAATGAAGATACAACAGAAGTGTTCAAAGAAAGTAGGGTTTGGAATCTAACCTAAGAAATCGGGATCAGACAATCACAACAAATCTAACTCGAGGCATATCTTGCCTGCCACTGGTTTACAGGGCCTTATTCCACCACTGTCACCCCAAAACAAGAAGAAGTCAAGGCTGAGATTTGAGCATTACCTAACTCCTGCAGCTAGCAGGGATCTAGGGTGGGTTTTTTTTTGCATAGTCCTGTCTTTAGTAAAGAAAATGAATCTACCTTGGTAACTACTATCTCACAGTTTAAAACAAAACAAAGTAAAGGATATGCATGCATGAAGCACCTATGCAAGTACATAACCATGATAAAGCTTAATAATGCTTTCTGTTCTTACTTTCTTAATATGTACCTAGAGGGTAAAATATACCCCAAAAAATCGTATCAGATTACAATCACTGCCACAACTACCTGCTTCACTGCCTCACTCCAAACATACTACAGAAGGGAATATTTTTTTCCCATGCATAGAAAGTCAGTCACACTTCTAAACAATATACAGTCCTACTGTCCTAGATTTCATCAACAATCCTTACAGGAGAAAGCAATCAGCAAAGAGAATGCCATGCACCTGTTCATTCTGCCTTATTATCTCTTACAGACAACAGTAATCACTAGAAGGTACAGAAACACATCATCTTTCATATTATATGTTGGTGGTGGTGTTAAGTGCCATCAAGTTGGTTCCAACTAATAGCAACCCCGAAGAGGGTTTCTGAGGAGCAGTTGGTGGGTTTAAAGTGTCAATCTTGTGGTTCAAACCAACCTTGCAGTCCAGTGTTTATCCTACAGCGCACCTCACGCTGTTTGGTGGTGGTAGTGCCTGACTCACAGACACCCTGCATAGGGTTTCTGAGGCTATCAATCTTTACGGGAGCAAAAAGCCTTATCTTTCTCCCATGGAAAGGCTGGTAGTTTCAAACTGCTGACCTTGAGGTTAGCAGCCTGACTCATAACCACTACACTACCAGAGCTCCTTTAACAATTGTATAAAATAGTAAAAATTCAACAGTCCCTCCTTGAACAAGGATTCCATCATGCAAATTATGAAAAAAGTTAGAAAAACAGAAATATTGTTAAATTCCATTAATTCCCAAAAGGACCCTGACTTAAGATATAGAGAGCCCAATGAGACTCTTTAAAGGGCTTAGTAGGTTCATATTAAAACATCCAGTTTTTTGTTTGTTGGCTGTAAGGTCTTTTTCCTCTCCATTATGGAGGGAGTATAAGGGGCAAGAATGGATCAGAAGGCAGGAGAGAAAATAGGAATATAAAACTATAGTCATCTGGTTTAGTACCCTTAGGCAAAAGAAAAAGATGGATGACACTGTCAGAATGCTGTGGCATGAAAAACATACTATAAAAGCTATCGAGTCAAAATGAAGGAAAGAAAATGTTCTATATCATCTATAAAAACTTAGGTATTAAGTGTTTTCAGAGAATGTTAACTATGAGCCACTGTTTTTAACCAAGATAATTATCTCCATTTAATGGACGCAACTGCAAATGTATCATTTTTAAGGAAGCTAACAATTCACAATTTCAATGTATTAAAGGTGCTTCTCTATTTGAGACCTTAAGTTCTCTTGAGAAAGTCTTAATGACTGCACTCCCATCACTTGACCATGGAAGTCAAGCAGACATTTAAAAACTGTGGTACATATACACAATGGAATACTATGCAATGTTAAAGTTATTAATCTGCAAAATACACCCATAATATGGAAAAACATTATACTGAGTGGAATAGTCTATCACAAAATAACCAATATAGCATGAAAACACCATTATAAAAAGTCAAGAAATACCCTACATCATTCAGCAAAATACTGTGAACCCGGGGGGAGACCTGGTCGGCCAGTTGTGAGGCAACAACTGGGGACTCATGGGCTCAGAATCAATGACACAGCCACCAAGGTCTAGAGTGGAGAGCGGGGCGGCCAGCCGATAAAAAGAAGCCGGACAGACGTAAGAACACCCAACACTTGCAGATGATGCCCATTTGACTGGACTTCAATGACTGGATAAACAGAGCTCAACCCGAAGAAGAAAGAAGAGGGAAAAAAAAAAAAAGTGTCATCTGATGCAATTCTATAAACAGGACCTACACCTATGAATGCAGTAGCTCAAAAGAGGAAACAAATCCCTGCTGCAAGAACTATTCCCACCCCCTCCACACAAAGGGTAGACAGGGATGGGCAACTTGGACATTGGCTACCCAAAATGGGGGAAGGGATACAAAGGCAGGAAGTGACTGGCTTACAAGCTTTCAAGAGGGTACCTAGATCCAAGGGGCGTGGAGGAAGGTAGAGTCTCCAGTGAATAGTGTCCAGCCTGTCCAGGAAGGGCTGATGAAACGAAATACAGATGGCTCTCTTGTGATGCAATGGTGAATAATTATTATCAGGACTCATTGTGAGGGTTGGAAATCTAAAGATGGACATTTTGTAGCAAAGAGGGGAGTGATCAACTTTTCAGTCTAGGAGCAAAGGACCCTGGGACCATCGATGGAGAAGAGCGAAGAGTGGAATCCTACCCAGAGAGGCAGTGAGGCCTGAGATGGAGGCAGAGAAGACGACGTCAAGAGATGGTGTGGCTGGGGACTCGGGATCAGGAGATGGAAAGGGGCTGAGGACTGTGGTGGTGGGTGGGAGTGTGCAGGCTTACAGGGTACACCCCTTGGTTGGGTGAGGATGCATGGTCAGGATGGTAACTATGCCAATGAAATGATGGATGATGGAATGAATGTAAAGCTGATGTTCTCCCATGTAGACTATCACACAATTCACAAGAAAAAAAAAGTCAAGAAATAATTTTTGCACTAAAAGAAATTTTCTTTGATAGTTACCAGGGGTGAATATGGGAAAAGATGGGTAAATCATTAGCTAAAGGGTTAAGTGCCTTCAAGTCAGTTCCGAATCAGAGCAACCCTGTATAGGGTTGCCGAGGAGCAGCTGGTGCGCTTGAACCACTAAACTTGTAGTTTAAACTGACCTTGCAGTCCAAACCAACCTTACAGTCCAGTAGCCACATTTGGATGAAGGTAATTTTATAACAATAAAAATAAAAACACATCTGTCCACTACACCTTACCCCTTCCCCCACTCCAGAACTCACCTGTTAATGTTGTGACACATACGAGGTATAAGCCGAGCCAGGAACATAAGAGACTCCCAGTCAGGCTCATCTCTGCTGGAGATTCCACACACATAACTGTACGAACGACAGTCACCCTGAAACAGAAATGCAATCAATTATTTTTAATGCCTTTACTGAAGATAAAAGATGGGTTATGAATTATTTTGTGTACACCATTAAAGTGTAATTTGTCGTATTGAACAGAAATTTAGTACTTGAATAAAAACACACATTGCATACTTTATCTCCAATGATAAAACTGAATCCCAAATTAAAACCCCTTATTAAATTCTACCAAATCAGTTCAGACGTAATTTCATAACACTTATCTCTTTCAAAAGGAAATAAAATTTTGAAATAAATTAATAAAACTGGTAATATATAACCCAACAAATATACTTAATCAAATTATTTAATCAAATTAAACTGAAATCAATTTAAAAAGTAACAGAGTAATTAAATTTAAATACCTAATACCTACAATGTCAATGTGGGGCAGTGAATTACTTAATGTCTCTTCTAGCAATAGTTTTTATAAACAACCACCAAACAACTTTTCTTGATGAGTCTGAATAAGAAAGGTGGTAGAAGATGTTTATGCATTCTGTAACTATGAATGACTGTTAACAGGGCTAATTGTGATTAGTCAATTCTGACATCGTGTTGGGTGTAAAATGAGCAAGTTTAGCAAAGGAGAGAATCTCACTACCAATAAGGAAGAAGAGCCAACAGGGGAGTGTGTCCTTTGGACCCCAAGATTCCTGTGTGCTGAATCTCCTCAAACCAGAAGACAGATGTATGATACCAGAGGGTCAGAGGAGTGGCAGCCCCCAAACTTAGAGCCAGAGTAAGAGACAGAGCAGTGAACCTCCCAGAGCAGAACATGTTGAGTGCCTTCAGGCAGGAAGCTTGCTTATGGAACAAGATGCCTCCAGATACTTAATTGGGAAACTAGGCTTGCTGACCCAGGGAGCTAGAGCTGAACACCTTTAGGCTGAGGTTTATAGCAGAATGCAGTGCTCTGTGTAACACTGCCTGTGTAACACTGCCTGTCAAGGGGCCAAGGGTCAGAGAGAAGCCTGCCTGTGGGCACAGCACAGAAGAATCTGTCCTGACCAATGATGTGTATCCTCAACATTTTCTGATCCTACACTGAAACCTGTTAACTTCCTTAATAAACTCCATAACTGTGAGTATGGTGTCTGCCTTCTGTGTGGCCACTGTAATGAATTATCACACCCAGTTACACAGAGCGCTGTGAGAGAGATGGTTGGTGCCATTTTTGCAGTCTGGTAATGAGAACATGACAATTCAGAGTATTTGGATACTAATTTATTAAGTGTTTATCCATACTTTAAATGTGCATCAGTCATCCTACAAAAGTAGGTGAGTAACTGTTCAAAGAACGAGGATATTTCTTACTGAAATGGCTATAATAGTGAAAACCCTGAAATGGTTAATTAAATAAAGCCATAACCAAACAGAAAGTTGAGACAGCAGTTAAAAAGCCTAGCCCCTCTGTACAAAGGGTTGACAGGGGCAGGCAACTTAGACACTGGCTTCCTAAAAGGGAGGAGTGGCTTTAAAGTCACTATGTGGCTGGATTGTTGTTGTTGTTAAGTGCCATCGAGTCGGTTCCGACCCATAACGACCCTGTACAGGGTTTCCGAGGGTGTAAATCTTTACGGGAGTAGAAAGCCTCATCTTTCTCTCGTGGAACGGCTGGTAGTTTGGAACTGCTGACCTTAAAGTTCGCAGCCCGATTCGTAACCACTACGCTACCAGAGCTCACTAGTGGCTGGATTACAAGTTTTTAAGAGGGAGGAGTTTAGCTTCAGTGTGTGCAGAGGAAGGCAGAATCCCTACTGAATAGTTTTCATCTTGTCTAGATTGGTCTGGTGAAAGGAGATGGGGATAGGGTTCCTCTGATTTAATAGTGAGTAATTTTTATCATGACTAATTGTAATTGTCACAACTGTAAAGGTAGAAGTTGTATAACAAAAAGAGGGGTGTAGTTAATATTACATTACATTAACAAGAACAGAGGACACTATGACCATCAAGAGAAAAGAGCATGAGTGGAATGTGGGAGCCTAACCAGAGAAGCATAACATCAGAGATGACATGGAGAATAAGAGCAGCTGAGGACTATAGATTCTTTACAGAAAGAGAAAGGATGTGTGCAGGAGGATGGAGAGCAGGAGGCTAGTTTGCAAAATGTGCCCTCTGGTTGTTTAAACAATTATATATCCCTGTGTGTTTTTGTGTACATCAAAAAAAAAAAAACACAGAGGGGGAATAGAAGAAGCAAACGCTGATAACTGAAGATGCATGAAGAGGATTGTAATCATTGCAATGAAACAAAATATGATTGGTTGATGTTCTCCCATGTAAGCTACCACTCAATTCACAATAAAAGCTTTTTTTAAAAAAAGTATGGAAAAATTAGGTGTTCATTATTATCAGTTAGGAGGAAAATGGTAATCATATGTATCTATCTAACGTCTCATCTGTTACTTTGTTCTAATGTGGTGGCATGCGTGTTGCTATGATTCTGGAAGTAGCGTAGTGGTTACGAATCGGGCTGCGAACCTTAAGGTCAGCAGTTCGAAACTACCAGCCGCTCCGCGGGAGAAAGATGAGGCTTTCTACTCCCGTAAAGATTTACACCCTTGGAAACCCTGTACAGGGTCGCTATGGGTCAGAACCGACTCGACGGCACTTCACAACAACAACAACAATGCCGTCATGTTCTGTTCAAACAACTATACAGGCTCCTCATAAGCACAATTAAGTGTCCCAGAACATTCATTCTCTATAATGTTTGCTATAGCTTGTCATGAGCCACACAATCAAAAGCCTTTGTATAGTCAATAAACCACATCTTCCTTGTATTCCCTGCTTTCAGCCAAGATTCATCTGAAGTCAAGCAATGATATCCCTCACTCCACATCCTCTCTGAATCTGGCTTGAACCTATGGAACTTCTCTGTCAACGTATGGTTGTAGCTCTTTTTGTATTATCTTTAGCAGAATTTTACTTGCATGCAATATTAATCATACTGTCCAAAATCTCTGCATTTTATTGGATCACCTCTCTTTGGAATGGGCACAGATATGAATCTCTTCCAGTCAGTTGGCCAGTAGCTGTCTTCCATATTTCTTAGCATAAATGAGTAACTCCAGTGCTACATAAGTTTGTTCAAATTTTTCAATTTGTATTCCATCAATTCATAGAGCCTATACAGGGTCAAGAAACTACTGGTAGTGTAGTGTACAAGTCAGGCTGCCAATCTCAAGGTCAGCAGTTCGAAACTACCAGGGATTCCGCGGGAGAAAGATTTACAGCCTCAGAAACCCTGTGCAGGGTTACTATGAGTCGGAACTGACTCGACAGCACATAACAACAACAACATACAGGGTTGCTTTGCTATGAGATGGAACTGTCTCAAAGGCACTTAATAACAAGCATAGTTTACCACTCATTTTACTTTTTGGTAAAATGGACAGTCAAAGAAAAAGAAGAGATGAACTGGCACAGTGGCAGCAACAATTGTGAGGTTGGCATAGGACCAAGGCTGTGTTTTGTTCTGCTGTGCATAGTCGGTACCAACTCGAAGGCACCCAACAACAACAATACGCATCTATAATCAACCCACTTGTGTTTCTTTTTACAATAAACGTTTCTGTAGGCACACATATAAACTTAACTAGTGTGTTAAATAGCACAAAATTTTGACAGTTTGAACCCAAGAACTACTACTTGAGAGAAAAATGTGGCAGCTGCTCCTGTAAAGATGGTTGTTGTTGTTGTTAAGTGTCATTGAGTCAGTTCCAACTCTTAGCAACACTGTGTAGGGTTTCCACAGAGCAGCTGGTATGTCTGAACTGCCAACCCTGCAGTTCGCAGTATAGATGTGATCCTATAGCACCACAGCAGGAGTTAAGATTGCAGCCTAGGAAACACTATGGGGTACACTGCTATCTGTCATACAGAGTTGCTGTAAGTTGAAAGTAATTCACCTACAGCTAACAACAGGATAAAATCTACCTGTATATATTATGTTGTTCTTGTTAAGTGCCATCGAGTCGGTACTGACTCATAGTGACCCTATTATGCACAACAGAACGAACCACTGCCCAGTCCTAGGTCAACCTCACAATTTATAGCAAGTATCAAAATGAATGAATATAAATGAAATTTCTAAAATTCTAAGTTATTTTAATATTAATTTTAAAGAAGTTTAGCACATAGGTTGTATGCGGGCTTTAAAGGTGGATTGGGGGAGTTGAGCTCTGTAATCAGAACTGGCTTTATCATTTTCATTAATGACAATGTTTTTACTATGAAAATAATTTTTGTCTTGTTTTGTTATAGACAAATCTACACGCATTCAAGGAAAAGAGGGATTTAAACTGCACAACTCATACTCCTGTACTTAAGGAAAAAAATAGGCTTATTATTTATTAAGGTTTAAGCTTCTAAAACAGTAAAGAATTAATTTCCATTTCACTATGAGAAGCCATTAGAAACATACTATATATCATATTGAGTTGAATTATAACTTTTGTAGTTTCCACTTAACTATCAGTTTTAAACAACAGAAAAGAAACCTTAGTCTTTTCTACCTTTCCAAGCTTTACTTCCCAGAACCTCATTTGAAGATCACATAAAAGAGAACATAATGTGATCATTGTATGAATACTATTTTTAAAATGAGAACTACATTATTCCCACATGCTTTTACAATAGGAAAGGTAGAATTATAAATATAAAAAAATGTTGATTATAAACCACCACAGAGTTCAACACAAGAACATATTAAGCAGCAGGAAACAGTGGTGTAGAGAATATAAACTGAGAACAAACAAAACCTAAACAGCTTATTACCATGTTCATCTAGGGGCTTCCTTGCAGTTAAATACTGTAGAGCCACAGGATATTTCAAATCAACTATAGCAAATGTTTTTCACTCTTTTTTGTTGTTATAGTTAATATATGTTCCAAACTGCAATATCTCAGTATGGATATTTAGTTCTTTATAAGTTTACTCACTCCAAAAACATTACCATGGTAGAAAATATTCCATTTTTACTTTTCTAAACTTGACCCATATACTTTTATATGTCACTTTTCTACATCAGCCACTTCCACGTCAGTCATTTCTATTTCAGTATTAGTGGAAAAAGAAAACAGCAAAAAGTTATGTCACAGATGAATGACTTGTCATGACTCACCTGCACGCCTACAGTTTTAATTGGCAGCAAGAAGGCATTCAGTGAATGCATACTGGTAATCTGCATAAGCTTCTCCTGATCCTCGTCTGTTGTACAGGCTTTCACTCTTTGTAACAGTGTATGTGGCTGAGAAAACCAAAGAGATTCCTTAAGATTTCAAAAATGAAGTATTTATTACCTCATCTGAATCAAATCTTCTACTTTACCTCTAATATCTTTTATCATATTCTATATGAATTTAACACACCACCACCACCATTTTTTTACTTGTCAGTTGCCGGTTTGCATTGCAAACAATAAAAGCATCTTTGAATAATTTAACTAAAACCAACCACTATTTTAGCTTATATGCTATTTTAGCTATACCTAGTTACACTTCTTTTTATAAATAACAAAAATCAGGTCATTATTTTGTTTTACACAGTAATTGTTTCAATTTTATCTATTTGCCATTTACATTTCTTGTACATCAGACATTCCTCCTGGAATATTTTTGCTTTTTCTTAAATAAATCTTCTAAAACAATGGTTCTCAATCCTAACTGCATAGCATATTCACATTACTTGAGCTGCTCAAATCCCATTCCAGACCAATTTAATTAAGAATTTCTGAGAAAATGGGACCCAGGCATAGTATACTTCAAGAGATGACTAAATGAGTCTAATTCACAGTCAGATTAAGAAGCACAGCTTTTAGTTCCTTAAGTTGTGTATTGTTAGTAAAACCTTATCTGAAAATGCTTTTTATTTTAACTTAGTTTTTAAAAGAAAGTTAGTCAGAAATCTAATAGCAGTTGACAATTATTTTCGCTTAGTATCATAAAGTATTCTTGTTTTTACAGTTCCTTTTACAGTAAGACATTCTTTTTAGGTAATTTATCTTTAATCGGTGGCTGCTTTCACTAAAGTGTTGAATTATTTATTCTGTATCTTGCTTGGAATGCGTTATTATTTCCTGAATCTAAGGCATCATGACTTTCAACAGTTTGAAGAAATTCTACCATTTTGTCTATCATCTCCTTTGAGAAACAAGTTAAGTCTACTTTCACATTGTATCCTCAAGTTCTTTTATCCATATTTTCTCTTTGGTGATTTGTTACAATTTTTAGACAATTTCTTTACATCTTTCTCCACACTAATGAATTTTCCCTATTGTTAAGAGTCAGTTCTGACTCATACTGACGCTATATAGGATTTCTGAGGAGCAGCTGATGGATATGAACCGCTGACCTTGCAATTCAAACTGCAGTGTTTATCCTACAGCACCACACCATGTTTCATTTCTATGACTCAATTGTTTTTGCTTTTCTCCAAATCTGCCTGTTCATTTAGTGGCTTACATTTTATTCTTATAACAAATAGTTTCTTTTATATCTATGTACTTTATAGTCTTGGTTTCCTAATTCAAGTATCTAATGTCTTTGAGGGAGTTCTGGTAGCGTAGTGGTTATGAATCGGGCTGTGAGCCTCAAGGTCAGCAGTTCAAAACTACCAGCTGTTCCACAGGAGAGAGATGAGGCTTTGTGCTCCCGTAAAGAGTTACAGCCTCGAAAACCCTGTACAGGGTCACTATGAGTCAGAACCAACTCTACGGCACATAACCACCACCACCACCAATGTCTTTGAAGGAAGGTCTGGTTCTGTTAATGACAGCACTAACTCTCCTTCATGATACATTAATTCAATACTTGTTTTGTAAATTTTTACTGTAAAGTTCACATTCGTTAAACTCTATTATGAAAACTCTTTGGAGCCCTGTTGAAGATAATCCAATAAAATTTACATTAATTACTTCTTTCCTAATTCTTGGAAGCACTATCAACCTAGGTCATTTAAATTAAAATTCTTAGCTACAGTTTTTTCAGATCATGCAGACTACGAATTTTAGGCCCCAGATCAGAAGGCTTTTCCACTCAACTTCAATTTGGAGTCAAAGTAAAGATTTCCGATCCAATTCCCAGCCCCTCATGAACCCAAGCTCTCATATTCAGACACCTAAGCATGATTAGAATTCTTAAAACAAAGTTTTAGACCATATAGGATTAACATATGCTGACCTCAGAACAGCTGGCAGGTTAAGCTTCCAATTAATTTCTGGTTCAAAGGATTTCTATTACTTTCTTGCAGTACACATGCAGAGGGATTTAAAATTCTTTACGTAGCATTTTAAAGGAATTCAGGATATCCAGTTTATTGTGTGGCTGGAATCACATCTGCACTTACATATCTGTTGACTACTTTCTTGACAGTCACTTCAGCAGTCATAATATTCTGACTTCTGAAATAACAAACCTCAAATAAATCCACTGGCATCCTGGTATAGCAATGTGGGTTAATGCCCTGGACTGCAAATTCCACTTGAACCATAAGGTCTGCGGTTCAAGCTCACCAGCTGCACCTTGGAATCCCTATATAGGGTTGCTATGGGTCAGAACTGACTCAATGACATTTAACAGCAACAATAAGAAAAATAAAGTCACTGCTGAAAACAATATAAATAAATAAACAAACAAACAAACAAACAAACAAATAAATAAGAGAATATAACAAGAATCCATTCAATATTTTGGAGTGATTAGCATAACATGTCTTTTTAAGGCTACAACAATAATTCAATACAAATTACAACCTTTTTAACACTTGCAGAAAAATCAGCTACAATTTTCAAAATATTGTTGGTTTCTGGAAAGTCTTTACAAATATATGGTTCTTCAGCACATATTACTCTGATTGCCAGGCCAGGACCTAAAGATAAGAATAACAATGGTATTCAATATTAACTTTATGCTTAATGTAAACATTTAATATTAAATATAAATATTTTCAAAATATAAAATCTTTCAAAAAGTTAAAATCCATCTGCCATCATAAAGTTTCTTTAATAGTATTTTGAACGTAGCTATTAGTTTCCCATCCAACTTATCTTTTTTTCAGAATGCTTCAATTCTGTTAATATTAATGATTTCTACCTCTACTTTTTGATAGTGCAATATATGATGTTACAAAATTCTCCTGTCAATATTTGTAATTTATAATATATGCCTATCTATTTTAAAGTTTTCATTAAGGAAATTCTCAAATATACACAAATGTAAAGAAGTCCGTATATAATTAACATTTATAAGTGTTTATGGCAGTAGCGTGGTGGTGAAGGGTACAAACTAAGAAGTGAGATTACTGGGGCTTGAATCCACACCTACTAAGCTGCAAGTTGTTGTTACGTGCCATTGAGTCAGTTCTGACTTACAGCCACCCTGTACAGGGTTTCCAAAGAGTGACTTGCTGGTGGGTTTAAACTGCCAACCATGTGGTGAGCAGTCCACTGCTTACCCTACAGTGTCACACAAGGACTCCATAAACTGCATAACTTTTAGCAAATTAGACTCTGAGCTAAGTTTCCTTATCTGTAAAGCAGTATAATAGTTGTTTTCATTGAGGATAAAATAAAAGTCGATATATGTAAAATGTTTGGTGAAGTTCCTAGCAAGTAGCAAGGACGAAAGAAACGTTAGCTATTAGTGTGCTGTGTTTATTTAGGCCATTTTCTCAACTCATCACTATTAAAGAATTAGAAACTGAAATAAAAGACTTGGCCAATAAAAACTTTGTGATTAAAGTTAGGACCAGGATTTTGAACTGGTTTATTCCAATTTGGCTCCCAGCTGAGAATTTGCATTTCCACCCCCACCCCCCCTCCCGACCCCTGCTCCCCAGATGCACTGAATAAGAATTTATAGGTGATTCTTACAGATCTTGTTAAAATGTAGACTCTGATTCAGTATAACTGAGGTGGGAATGGGGGTGGTTGTGTGCCATCGAGTTGGATCCAATTCATAATGACCCTGTATAGGAGCTCAGGTAGTGTACCAGTTACGAATCGGGCTGTGAACCTCAGGGTCAGCAGTTCGAAACTACCAGCAGTTCTGCGGGAGAAAGATGAGGCTTTCTGCTCCCATAAAGATTTACTGCCTCAGAAACCCTGTACAGGGTCGCTATGTCAGAACTGACTCCATGGCACACAGCCATAGGGTTTCCAAGGTTGTAAACCTTTATGGGATAAGAAAACCTCATCTTTCTCCCACACAGCAACTGGTACAATTAAACTACTGACCATGTGGTTAGCAGCCCAGCTCATAATTCACTTCCATACCAGGGCTCCTTATATCTGGGGTGGAGCGGCAAATTCCTGAGCTAGCTCAAAGTCCTGGTTATTACTCCAACTCCTAACTTTTAACAATTATCTCTTCTAATTAAACTTTCTATGTGACAACATTACTATTTTAAAAGAGTATTTTTTCTATTTAATTATGAATTAGTTATATACAACACTGTGTAAGGAAATGGTTCACACAAGTCAGTCATATGATAAGCTCAGAGACAAAAAGCTTTAATACTTACTTCTTCCAAAAAAATACATCATGGAATGTTGCTGTTAAATGCTGTTGAGTTGGTTCTAATTCATAGCCACCTTACATAGTTTCCAGTTCTGGTGAGTTTAAACTGCAGACCTTATGGTTATCCTACAACACCACACCAGGGCATACAAATCTTAGCTCTACGACTAAGAAATGTATGGTAATTATTAAAATCCTGCTCTCTTTTCTCATTTGATGGCACACAACATACCAGGCTCCCAGGGATGATATAGTATTTAAATACAATACCAGGAGCCTTGGTAGCATAGTGAGTTATGTGTTGGACTGGTAACCACAAGGTCACCAGTTGAAATAAACCAGTCACACTTCATGGGATAAAGTTAAAGCTTTCCATTCCCATACGGATTTACAGCTTCAGAAACCCAATACAGGATCATTATGATTTGGAGTCAACTCAACAACACACAACAAGAACTATACAAAATGCACATTTAATAAAGTATATCCCAAACCCCTCCCTCCAAAAACAATCCCAATGCTAGCGAGTCAATTTTCACAGTGGCCCTATATACAGTTTCAGAAACTGTAAATCTTTACAAGAGTAGAAAGCTTCATCTTTCTCTCATGAAGCGGCTGGTAGTATTATTCATCCTTGTGGTTAGTAATTCAACCCCTAAACCACAGCGCCACCAGGGCTCCTTCAAAGTATATAGGCTATTAAGTGCCCTTGAGTCGGTTCTGACTCACAGTCACCCTGCATCAGGTTTCTAAGGAGCAACTCATGGGTTTCAACTATTGAACTTGCAGTTATCAGTCCAGTGCTTATCCTACAGCACCACTCCAGGAGTCCAAAGTATATATTGTTGATTTTGCTGAGTGCCATCGAGTCAGCTTCAACTCACAGCAACCCTGTATAGGGTTTCCAAGGAGCAGATGGTGAGTTTGAATCACCCATCTTGTGGTACAAACAGACCTTGAAGTCGACTGTTTTTCCAACAATCCCACACCAGCACTCCAAATTACATATTGTTGTTACATGCCTCAAGTCAGTTCCGACTCAGCGCAACCCTGTATAGGGTTTCCAAGGAGTGGCTGATGAGACTGAACTAACAACCTTGTGGTTCTAATGAACCTAGAAAGCTAGTCCTTTATCCCACAGCACCACACCAGGACTTCTAATTATTTATAGTAAGTAATAAAAAGAATTCTTACTCCCAATTCACGCTTTCTTTTATATAATGCTTTCATGTTATATAATTTCTGAGATGACAAATTATTTCAGTATCACCTATCACCTGAATTGATTTTCTACAACATGAAGGTAACATGACAAACCACAATGAATTAAATTCTTTTCTTTACCTGGAAATGGATGCCTGGAAACTAATTCTTCTGGAAGTCCAAGTTCTCGGCCTAAAATTCTCACTTCATCTTTATGAAAGTCTTTCAGGGGTTCTATTACTTTTCCCTGCAAGGAGGAACAAAAAGACAATCTGTAGAAATCAGCAGCTAACATGACAGAAAACACAAGAGAAATAATAAATTATTGGCTTTTCCTGTTTTCCTTTGTCCTTGGATTAAAAAAGATAAAAGTGACTGATTGTGGGCAGACTAGGCAGATGTGCTACACTGACTCTCTTCAACAAAGATACAGGACACAAAATAAAAATCAAATCGACACAGATGAAAATTCTGGCATGTTGAACTTCAGAAGAAATGTTAAGAGAGGTAGGTGGACTGCCTGCTGGGAGGAGAGGCTGAGCAGGAAAGGCAAAAGGAGGAGACTGAGTGGTGAACACCTGACCAGACAAGGCTCGACCATCTTGTAGCAGCCTTAGCAACGGAGGGAGACCTGACAGAGCAGATTAGCACAGGTGACAAAAACGGTGCAATTTCTTCTTTTTCCCCAGGCATCCCTGGTGAACAGAAGTGTGGCAAGCTCCCACCCTCATCCACTCCCAGCACAGACCCCGTTCTCCGGTTGGTAGAAGTCACATGGTTGGAAGCCATGCCAGCATGCACTGGGAGCCGTCTGTACAGCTCTGGTGTGTCGTTTTGGTGCCTGGATTGAGGTGGGTTTGTCTCCAGACCTACATAACCCACAGAGCCACCAGATAAACATTGAACCAGTCACCTTGACCCCCAGCTTCTCTGTGGTCCTAAATGACATTGACACCAGCTCTATTCAAGGGTCCCCAAGAACTACTTCTAGATTGAGTGCCCTGAATATAGATAACACTGAGGCCAATAGGAACTCCATCTAGGGCCAGGAGCTCTGCTGTCACATCCCTTCCACAACTACCTTGTGAACTCCTTGAACTGCAGGAGATCCCCAGAGATTTCTCCGTCCCCTCACAGGTTTTTACAAATACAACTCCACAAAGCCCCAGAGACAGCAGACAATTTTAGCTCACATGAAGAAACAAGAAAGAATGGCTCAAACAAATAACCAAGACAAAGAGACAGTAGACATTTCTGAGAACGAAAAGGTAATAGAACTGAAAAACAATTCAAAACTAAGAAAATTAGTTACCTTTAAAGGATCAAAAGAAGACTGAAGAAAGCAAGAACACAATAAAAACTTTAAATGAATTCAGGAAAACACTGTGACAGCATACAGACCAAATAAATGCAAATTTTGAAACAATATAAAACCTGAAATTAGAAATCCAAACCATTAATACTAAGATCTCAGAAATGGATAATACATTGAAATGGCAAAGGAGTAGATGCAAAGCAAGGTAAATCTAAACTGATGATCTTGAAGAGATATCTCTCAATACTAACATGTTATGAGAATAGTTAGAAAATTGTCAAAGAACTATTGGAAGAAAACTTCCCTAACATCATGAAAGAAGACAAGCATGTAAGAAGCTGAACGAACTCCAGGAGCAATCCCAAAAGAAAACCACCAAGACAAATCATAATCAAACTTTCCAAAACCAATGACAAGGCAAGAATCCTGAGAGCGGCTCAGGAAAAACAAAAGATTATCTATAAAGGAGAACCAATCTGACTAAGGTCGGATTTCTAATCAATAAAATGACATATATAAAAATTTGAAAGAAAAATAATGCCAATCAAGAATTGTATACCCAGCAAGGTTGCTCCTCAAATACAATAGTAAATTAGGCTATATCCTGATAAACAAAAATTAAAGCACTTTGTAATGACCAGATCAACTTTACAAAACATACTAAAGGGTGTTCTTTGGACTAAAAACCAACAATAGCAAACAACATGAGTATTTCCATACATGACAGCATGATCCAGAACTCAATCCAGATATAGTAGTATTTAAAGTAAAACAAACCTCTAAGACTTAAAACAGGGAACCAGAGATGTCAATGTATAATGAAGTCAACTAAAGAGAAAAAAGAAGGAGTAGTGTAGATACAGACTCCAAATGGCAAGGACGTAAAGGAGATTTCAAGATAACACAGACTGCTTTAAGCAGGAAAAAATTAAATAAACTGCAGGGTAACCTCAGACAAAAATAATACACCTCCACATCAAAACAAAAAAGAAGAAGAAACTCAGAAAGATTTATTAAACACAACAAAAATGAAAATAAAAAGAAATCCCACAAACAAAAGGAACTCGGCACAGAAAATTATGTGGAACAAAGAATTCAGCAGCATCACAAAAAACACACGGATAACTGACAATCAATTCATACCTATTAAAACGGTCACATAAAGAACAAAATAGATAAGAAAACAAAATCCTTCAGTATGCTGTCTACAAGAGACGTATCAAAAAGTTTGAGAAATCCTAAATGCCCATCAATAGAGAAACTGTTAAACTTTGGTACATACACACAATGGAATACTACAAAACAGTGAAGAATAATGATGAATCTGTGAAACACCTCACAACATGGTTGAATCTTGAGGACATTATGATGAGTAAAATTAGTCAATCACAAAAGCACAAACATTGTATAAGACCAATGTTTTTAAAGTAAGAAAAAAAGGATTTCTTGATACAAGTAACTATGATAGTTATGGGGGGGGGGATTATTCACGGGCTAGAGAGTAGACACATGTTAACATGGGTAACAGAGCAAACAATATACAAGAGGGAGGTTAGCAGATGAAAGATGAAGGTAGTGGGAGCCACAGGGAGGAATGCAAAAGTTAAATTGAATAGAGGTAACTGTTGGGACATAGAGAGGATTGCAACCACATAGTGAACCAAAGTGTATGGTTTGTTGAATGTAAAACTAATGATCTTGCTCTGAAAACCTTCACTCAATTCACAATAAAAATTTTATAAAAAAAAAAGACTGAATGCTTCAACTAGTTTGTTTTCAAAATGAAGACCAAAAACAAAAATGTAAACAGTCACTGTAACCTGTGAACATCATTGGTGGTGGTGCTGATAGTAGTATGCCAGAGTCAGCTCTGGCTCCTACTGAACCTCTATAATGTCTCTAAGGTTGTAAATTTGTAACAGCATAAAGCCTCATCTTTCTGCCACTGAATGACTAATAGAGTCAAACTGCTGATTTTATGGTAAGCAACCCAGACTGTAATCCACTACCCTACCAGGGATCCTTTAGAATATCATTGTTGTTAAGCACCGTAGAGTAGGTTCAAATTCATAGTGACCCTGTACCGGGTTTCCAAGGTACTAACCTTGCCATTCAGAGTCCTGGTGTGGTGCTGGTGGGTTAATGTGCCAGACTGCAAACCGTTTGAACTGCAAAGTCAGCAGTTCAAGTTCACCAGATGCTCCTAGGAAATCCTACACAGGATCGCTATGGGTCGGAGCCCACTCGATGGCACTTAATAACAACAACCTTGCCATTAAAACCAACCTTGTAGTGCAGTACTTATCCTACAGCGCTACACCAAGAAAACACACTTAGAAATTTATACTTTACCAAATTAGATAGTGTTCAGTAAGAAATATAAAAATAAGAACTTTCATTACATAGTAGAAAAAAGTATTTAGTAAAAAACATCTTTCATTTTCGCCTCGTGGTTAAGAAGAATTAAGACAAATATTCTAGCAGTCTTCTTAGTTCTCTTTAAAACACCTTTTGAAATAAACCTTGTAAATATAAATAGATCAGGGCAAACTTACCTTACCCCTATTATGAATTTATGTCTCCCCAAAAGTTGTGTTGTAAACACTAACCTCTATTCTGCTCCCATAAAGATTTACAGCCTTGGAAACCCTGTTCAGGGTCGCTATGGGTCGGAATAGACTCTACAGCACTTAACAACACCACCTGTGGTTGGAGTCCTGGTGTGGCACTGTAGGTTACTGCGCCAGACTGCAAAGTCGTTTGAATCAGAAGTTTGGTGGTTCAAGCTCACCAGTTGTTCCTTGGAAACCCTATACAGGTTCCCTATGGGTCAGACCTGACTTGGTGGCACTTAACAACAACAACAACAACAACATACCTGTGGTTAAGGAACTCTGGTAGCGTAGTGGTTACAAGTTGGGCTGCTAACCTCAATGTCAGCCATTCAAAACTGCCAGCCATTCCGTGGGAGAAAGATGAAGGTTTCTACTTCCTATAAGGATTTACAGCCTTGGAAACCCTATACAGCATCACTGTTGAGTCAAAACTGACCCACAGTACAACACCACAACTGTGATTAAGGAGCTCTGGTAGCACAGTGTGTTACAAGTTGGGCTGCTAACCACAAGCTCAGCAATTTGAATCTACCACCTGCTCCAGGGAGAAATATGCTTTTTGCTCTAGTAAAGATTTACAACCTCAAAAACCCTATGCAGGATCGCTGTGAATCAAAACAGACTCCAGTGGACACCACCACCACCACACCTGTGGTTATAATCCCATTTGGGAATCAACAGTCTTTGTCATATTAATGATGTTGAATTAGTATAAAGTGTGTTTTAAGACCATCTCTTTTGAACTATGAAAGAAATTAAATAAGCAAGTACTGAAGCAGCCATGGGGAGAGATTCCAAGTTACATGAAGATTGTCTAGAAGCAGAAGCTCAAAAGAGACTTGGATCTTCCCACTTAGCCAACAGAGAAAGAATACCTTCCCTCTGAGTCAGCAACCTAAATTCTACTTCCAGCCTCCTAAGCTAGGAGAAAACAATGTGTATGTCAATGCTATTCACTTGTGGTATTTCTGTTATTACAGCACTGGGTAACTAAAACACACACCTTCTCTGATCAAGTAACCATTACAATATAAGGCAATTAGAAAATATGAAAAAGTTTCGAAATTAAAATAGGAAAAAAAGTAAAAAGACAATCGACATAATGGGTCTTGTTAACAAAATATGTAAGAAACCAATACAACTCAATAATAAAACGTTAAGTAAGCCAAATTTTTAAAAGGAGAATGATACATGAATGGTCACTAAAAGCACAAGAAAAGATTTCAACACCATTAGCCAGCAGAGAAATGAATTCACAATGAGATAATTCACAAGCAGTAGGATGACTAAAATGAAAATAAATAACGAGTTGGTAAAGATGCTGAGACTAGGACCCTTAAAAACTGCTTACAAAAATGTAAAATGGTAAATCCATTTTGGAAAAAGTTTGGCAGTTCATGAAAATATTAGACATACAATTACCATATGATCCAGCAATTCTAGGTATAAAACCAAAATGGAAAGTACATAACACAAAAGCTTGTAACAAATGTTCATAGCAGTATTACTAAGAGCCAAAACGTGTAAACACCCCCAAATATTCATGAATAAAAGACAGTACAGCTATACAATGTTAAACTATTCAGCAATAAATAGAATTAAGGTACATGCTACAACAGGGATGCACCTCAAAAACATTAAGCTACTGAAAAGAGCAACATCACAAAAGACCACATATTGTAAGGTTTCTTTTCCAGGATAGGAACTCTATAGTGACAAACTGTAGGGTGTGGCACTGCAGGGCTTTTAAGGCTGGTTTGAACCCCAAGGTGTCGGCAGTTCAAGCTTACCAGCCACTCCTTGGAAACCCTATACAGGTTCCCTATGGGTCAGATCTGACTTGGTGGCACTTAACAACAACAGGGTTTGGGAGTTGTTGTTTTGTTGTTGCTAGCTGCTGTTGAATCTGTACCAACTTACAGCAACCATATGTACAACAGAATAAAACACTGCCAGTCTTGGCGCCAACCTCACAATCGTTACACTTGAGCCCATTGCTGCTGCCACTGTACCAATCCATTTATTTTTTACTGACACTCCACTTTACCAAGCATGCTAGCTTGCTCCAGGGACTGGTCCCTCCTGGTAAAATGTCCACTGTACCAATCCATCTCACTGGGAATATTCCTCTTTTTCACTGACCCTCTACCATTTACCAAGCATGATATCCTTCTCCAGGACTGGTACCTCCTGACAAAATGGCCGAAGTTAAAGAGACGAAGTCTGGCCATGCTGGCTTCTAAACAGCATTCTGGCTGTACTGTAGAGTCGATTCCAACCCATAGCAATCCCATATAGGGTTTCCAAGGAGCAGTTGAGCTTGAACCACTCACTGACATTGCAGTTCAAATGACTCTGCAGTCTGACACATTAGCCCACAGTGGACCCCAATATTCTGGTGCTGACAATGTTCCACTGCTATTCATAAAGTTTTCAGTGATAAAATATTTGTAAGTACTGGTATTTAAAATCGTAAAATAGTAGCTTCCAGAATCAAAGCAATATGCAAACCACCAAGGTACGAAAAACTGCCAGATGATTTGTTGAAGTCTGGGGTATAGGGGCATAATATGACTGCTAATCACTACCAAATTTCATTTTTAGGGTGATGAATATTCTACAACTATACTGTGATGGTTGCAAATCCTATGAATACACCTACAAGCACTGAATTGTACATTTTAAATAAGTGAATTGAATATTATGTGAATAAAAGTGTTAAAAGGAAGGAAAGTTAAGGGGATTATAGAAAAGGGAAATTCTTCATTATGAAAAAGTCCTCAACATTTTTTACCTCTTCTCTCAACTTTCTGATAAGCTCTGTGTCATTGTGATGGGTTTTGATGAGTTCAGCTTTGCCACTTGCAACAAGGGATGCACTTTCAATTAGATCAGGCCGTAAAGTACCTTGGGCAAGAAAAACTTCCTCTGGTTTCAGGTTCATTTCTCCAATTACTTCATTGGCAATCTATTACATCAAAGAGAGTAAAACAGCATTTCAACATATTAATCTTTAAGACAGAAACATTTTCTATTTTGAGCTAAATTTCTAAGAGCTTTTTTTTTTTAATAAGTCCAGGAGATATCGGCCAGTTGCCAAAATAAAATACTTCAAGAATGTGTTTCAACAGAATTCAAGAAGGTATGCAATTTATTACTTTAAGAGATTGAAATACTCAAAAAGAACTGATCTTTAAAAACACCTATTCTTGAACAGTTAAAAGGGCCTGCAACACACGTACTATACATAAAAGTTTCCATTAATCAATATTATACAAACATACAGTACAACTGTCACCCAAAGATAAAAGGAAAAAAATAAAAATAAGTCAGAAAATTTGATTATATGATATGACAAGGAGATATTCTTTGACATGAAAAACTCTCACCAAAAATAGTACACAGTTAAGATATTAAAAAGAAAGATACCTTAACAAAAGTATCCCCAATGATTTTTCTTTTCTCTTCTGGACTTGTAGTCATATTTAATGTTTTGCTAATCCTTTTGCGTGGGGTCCTGTCTTCCTCCGATATTGGTAGAGTTGTTGTTCCATTGTAGAAAGAATGAGCAGCATTTATCACTGGAGAAGAGAAGAAAAGTATATATATTAAATTAACAGATAATAAGTAAAAGGTAAAACTATAGAAGAAAAAGTATATCCTTTGATCTCTCCTACATTTGTCTACACATTCCAGAACTGGCAGTAAACCATAATTAAACAGATTTCATAAACTTTGTTCTTCAAAAAATCCCATGATATTTAATGATCAAAGGCTATATATGATATTACAAAATATGCTGGCTATTTCTTCTCTGTTCAGTGTTTCACCAAAACACCAAGACAACACCAAGAAGCACAGCCCAACGGAGTAAAAAGCAGTGATTCACAAACAGGGCTATTAGTCTTAAAAACTGCAACACTGGCTAGTCTTTTAAAGTATTGATGCTTATGAACATAATCCAGCAACCCTTGGCTGCCCTTTTACATATATAATCTGACTAATCTATGTGGTATTAATAATTGATGGGTTTCACCGTAAGATGTCAAGACAGCTGGCTATTTTACTATGGGACAGCCAAACTGGTCAATTACCCCAGAGAAGACATTTCCGATCTCCTGCTTATCATTATTTAGGTACTTGAACAGCAAATGAAAGGCATGGGGGCAATCATTCAGTATACTGATTTTTACTTAATCCTACAGTCCTGGTGTAGCACTATAGGCTAATGTGCTGGACTGCAAGGTCGGTTTGAACCTTAAGATGAGCGATCAGGCTCACCAGCCACTCCTTAGAAATCCTATACAGGGTTGACTCAAAGGCACTTAACTATGACTGTTTAACGTAGTACTACTTTTCACTTCCACACTCAACTACTCCTGGTATTGGTATACTCAAGTCCAGAACCTCCTTTTTAGCCTCTCTGGAGAATAAGCCTGCAATCTTCTGCTAGGGAAAAATAGATAGTTGCAGTCTGTTCCTATGTTATGAAAAAGATCTGTTTGTCAGATTGTAAACAAATTCCTGTTTTAGACCTACTCACAGACTTCCTTCTTCAAAAGGAACTCAATGCTTCCAATTCCTAAGGTTTCCTAGAATTCTACAGCACAAACAGGCTTGCTTTTTGTTAGCTTCCCAACCCAACACCAAGGCTTTTGCTTCCTCTAAGCTATGATGTTAGTTACCTGGGACAGATCCAGGTTTGTATAAGGCCTCACACTTTGATAATGTGAAGACTCCTTCAAGAATGAATTAAGTATTTTTAAAATCCTGAGTTATAGTAAAATGGCTAACAATAACTTATACACAGAAACAACTACAGATCATATTTAGATCACAAAACCCAAACTAAATGCAATCTATTTCTTAGTCTGATCCCTGAAATGCCCATAAGCCTCTCCAACACCACTAAGAAGTTTACTGGTGACCTATTTTTAAAAAAGAGATCATGCAACTCTTCATTTAACTCCTTTTCATAAGCCTTTCTGTTTGCAAAACAATATGTAGATCTACTACACCTGTTATAGGAAAGCTTAAGTATTCTCATTCATACATGAATTTTATAGAATAGGGTAGGAAAAACTAATCAAAAAAAAAAAAAAAAATGACTACAGAATAGAATAGTAGCTGAAAAAAACCAACTCCACAGCACATAACAACAACAACAATAAAATGATCTATTTTTTTTTAAATGCCATCAAGACAATTCTGACACATGTGTATCAGAGTAGAACTGTGCTTCATGGCGTTTACAAGGACCGATTTTCTCAGATGCCTTTTTTCCAAGATACCTTTGGGTAAACTCACACCTCCAACCTTCCAATTAGCAGACAAGCACATAATACGATTTGTACCTCCCAGGGACTTCAAAGTATAGCAG
Organism: Chrysochloris asiatica; assembly: GCF_000296735.1. Classification (NCBI taxonomy): domain Eukaryota; kingdom Metazoa; phylum Chordata; class Mammalia; order Afrosoricida; family Chrysochloridae; genus Chrysochloris; species Chrysochloris asiatica. The sequence continues at coordinate 3,146,236 of NW_006408631.1, forward strand.
TAATCAAAAGTTTCAAAACTTGGGGCTCTTCATGAGTCAAAAGTAATTATAACTAAAAAAAAAAAAAAGTTCAACCATCAGCTGGTTGCAAAAATTGTTAACTAGTTAAGGGAATGTGTTCGATTAAACAAATCCTGACAGGTCAGTTCCTTTTGCCTGAGTTTATCAATACCTTTGACCTGAATTCCAAGCTTCTTGAGGGCTTCTTCTACAGACTGACTTTCTCGTTTTCTCATAAAGCCATTATCAATGTGCACAGCAATAACTTGGTCTTGGTTCAAAGCACGATTCAGCAAAGCTGTACAAACTGTAGAGTCTACTCCACCACTGAGTAAAACCTACAAAGTGAAGTGAAAAGAAAAATCAAATTGAAACCAAAAACTGTTTCCTCCAAGCACTGTTTGTAGCAAAGGCATATATATATATGGTAGCTGAAAAAGCACTGTAAAGCAGTACAACTCACAAAGCATATATTTTACCCAGTAAACATTTGAGGATTGTGTTTAGGAATCCCAACTCTGGGTTCTAACATTATTGACATAAATTTGCAAACTTCCAAAAGCTTACCAAAACTTTTGATGTGCCTACTTTCTCTTTGATCTCTCGTATGCATTCACGTTCTCTGTTCTGCACAGTGAAAGTTCCACTGCACCCAGCTATATCATAGAGGAAATTCTTCAGTATTACTTTCCCATTTTCTGTAAGGCCAACTTCAGGATGGAATTGTGCTCCATATAATTTTTTTGTTTCATTTGCTATACCTTAATAGAGAAAAATCAGAAATTAGATTTTTCTTTTCCTGTTGAAAAAAAAACAGTATCCTCAATAATTACAATTTCCTTCACATATAAATGTTTAAGAGTCTGGTGTGGCACTGTGGGATAAAGCACTGGATTACAAGGTGGGTTTGCACAAGGTCAGTGGTTCAAACTCACTAGCTGCACCTATACAACAGGGTCGCTATGTGTCAGAACCGATTCGACAGCATTTAACAACCAAATAAATGTTAAGCGGGAGCCCTGGTGGCATAGTGGGTTATGCATTGGGCTGCTAACCACAAGGCCAGCAGTTTGAATCTACCAGCTGCTCTTCAAGATAAAAATGAAGCAATCTGCTCCTGTAAAGATTTACAGCCTCACTGGCTTGTAAAATGTGCCCTTTGGAAATTAAAATAAATAATGTATCTACAATGTGGTAAGTGTACATAAAAAAAAGAAAATAGTAATAGAGGTAAATGCTGTTGGCTGGGGAAGGTGCATGGAGGGGACTGTAATCATTACAATGATTTACTAAATGTAAAAATGGTGATTTTCCATGTAATCCTTCAGTCACTCAATACACAATAAAAGCTTTAAAAAAAAAAAAAGATTTGCAGCCTCAGAAACTTTGTACAAGATCACTATGAATCAGAACCAACTCAACAGCACACCACCACCACCACCACTATAAATGTTAAACTGATAGTTTAGTATCTGAATCTTCTTGGCTGTTCTTATTCATCTTGCCCAACTCTATAAATGGAAGTGGCCCAATACTCAGCTCTCAAACCTCTTCTCTAAACATTCTTCAGTGACTTCATAGCCTCACAACTTTTAATTCCATCATATGCTACTAAAGCCCCAAATTTACTTCTCCAGTGTAGTTTCTCTTTGAAAAGTCCAAACTCATATATACAACTACCTGCTCAACACCTTGATTTAATGTCTATGATGCACAGTAAACTCCTGCAGTATTTCCTAACAGGTAAATAAATATAAACTTCATCCTCTGTTGCTTAGACCAAAATAATCTAAGTTAAAACTTTACTCTACATTCTATCCCCCTCCAATAGCAAATCCTTTGTCTCTCCCTTTAAAATATATCAGAATCCAATCACCCCTCACCACTTCTACCTTTGCTACCCTGGTACAAGATACCTCTGGGTTTCTCCTTGTTACTACAATAGATTTCAAGTTGATCTGCTTCTGTCCTTTATAACTTTCCTCCTCACGATAGCCAGGTGATTCTGAAAGTAAATCATGTCTCAACTTTGTTCAAAATCCTACCTCACTACAAGTAAGCCAAGTGTTTACAATGGCCTCAAAGGCACTGCATGTTATATGACCTTGTCTTTTGCATTCTCCTGCTTTACTCTGTTACAACCACAATAGTCTCTTTGCTCTTTTCTCAAATATGTTTCAACCAAGAAATGTGCACTTGCTATTTCAACTGCCCAAAATGCTCTTTCCCAAAATATGATGAGAGGTCAGAACTAACTTCCTTCAGGTACAATGCCATCTCATAGGAATATTTCCCTTGAACATTCTATACAAAATGGAAACCACCCCAATCATATACAAATTCCCCAATACTCGGCCTCTTTCCTCTACTTGTTTTTTTCAATGCAGTTACACATCATCTGACATATGGCAATTGCTGCTATTTATCCATTGTCTGTCACCACCCAATTAGAATGCTGAGCAAGGGATTTTTGTCTGCTTTGTTCATTACTACTTATTCCCGGTACATAGAACTGTGTTTGGCACATGTTGATAAGTGCCGTCGAGTCAGTTCTGACTCTTAACGACTCTGTAATAGGGTTTACAAGGAACGGTTGGTGAGTTTGAACTGCCAAATTTGCGATTCAAACCAACCTTATGGCTGAGTGCTTATCCTACAGCGCCACACTAGGACTCAATCTGGAACACAGCAACATTCAAATATATGATGACTGAATAAAAATACAAAAACTAATCTTTACATAAAAATCTATATAAACTGTTGATCTTTTTACATGAAGCAAAATCATTTCAGCATGAAAACTATTCTTGATAATTTCAATATGAATATATTAGTCTGTTAAGTAACTATAAATAGAATAATTGAATTTGGTTTAGTATGACAAACTTTTTTCACTATTAAAATTTGTCATTTTAAACAAACTTTATTGATAACCTCACTTTTCTCTTCTCCTGATTACTAGGAATAGTAATTATGTACATTTATAGTATAGTTAAGTGCCACGGAGTCAGTTCCAACTCAAAGAGACCCAGAGAGAGGGTTTCCAAGGAGGGGCTGGTGAGTTTGAACCATCAACCTTGCAGTTCAAACCAACCTAGCGGTATAGTGCTTATCCTTATAGCGCTACACAGTAAGCAAGCCAAAATCTCAAACTGCAAAAAAAAAAAAAAAACAATTCTTCCTCAGAAACTTAAACAGCAAAAAAGTTAAAACTCAGAAGTTGGATAATTTTTTGTAAATGGCTAGGCAGTAAATACTTTAAGGCTTTGTGGGTCACATACCATCTGTTTTTGCTTTTCTAAAAACTAACCTTTTAACAGCTGTAAAAACTGCTGAACACAGAGATACAGATGCAGGCTGAATTTGACCCACAGGTCATAGTTTATAAACCCCTGGGGTTAACGGAAAAGTCCTGGGTGCTTTGTCTGGTGTCACGCATGTATAAAACACATGCCTATAATAAAGCATATACCTAAGAAAGGCATAAAAAGCAGGCATTTACAGCTTTGGTATATGCTTGAAAATGTTATGTTAGAATGAATTTTTTACCAAGTCATTTCACGGAAAAACCATAAATAAATGACTTTGGGATAATCTTTCTAGGAGCTCTGGTAGCGTAGTCATTACGAGTCGGGCTGCCAACCTCAAGGTCAGCAGTTTGAAACTACCAGCGGTTCCTTGGGAGAAATATGGGGCGTTCTGCTCCCATAAAGATTTACAGCCTTGGAAACCCTGTGCAGGGTCACTATGAGTCAGAACTGACTCTATGGTACGTAACAACAACAACATAATCCTTCTGATATCAAATTCCCATCATATATTAGTGATTAACTCTACCCACATTTAGAGTGTCTTCACACTAAAAAAGAAACACAGAAAAGCAAAATCAGTACCCTCAAAGAGAAACACATTCTCGGACACTTGATATTTGTTTTTAAAGAAATCCATAAAATTTTAAAATTTTTACCTGCCACAATGTTCCCAGAACGTGCCACAACCTTGAATCCATCAGCTACTTTGTCTACACTATCTCCGTGTGTAAGCAAAACAATTTCCTCCTTCTGTAGGCCCCTAAACATTCAAAAATTAAAATGTAACACACAAAGATCTTATAGACATGATTAATAGTTTTTGCTTTAGAAATAGATGTTGTCATATGTACGTCAAAAACAGAAAAATTTAGTCCACAGTAATAATTTTGCTAGATTTTAAATTCATTCTATTATAATTAAAATAAATCTAAAAAACACAATGTAAAAATTTTAAATTGAAACATAAATATATGAAATACATATAAGCACACACACCAAAAGAGACAACCAAGAGGCTTTAAAACAATTTCCATATTATCTCTCTTCTGGGATTTATCTTAAGAAGAGAATGCATTTCAAAGATCTTACACTTCATTCATATTACCAATAATAGTTGTAGTGCTGATAGTTACCATTAAACTATAGTATGGATTGTATAGGTTTTTGCGTACTGTATTGTAATGTGCAGAGTCAATTTCAACTGCCCTATAGGGTTTCCTAGATGATAACCTACAGTGTTGCTATGAGTTGGAATCGACTCGACAGCATGAGTTAAATCTTTATGAAAGCAGATCTCCATGTCTTTTCTTCCACTGAGCTGGCTGGTAAGTTCGAACCTCCAATCTTTGAGTTAGCAACCCAGAACTTCACCATTACACCACTAGGAATTCCTTTGTATATTATAGGTTATAACAAATAATACAAGCAGGAATTAAGATTTTCTGTTAAAGAATAATGAGATAGAAAAGGAGATACACATCAAGAGTTAAATAAAAAACTATAATCTTTCATTTTATTTTGAAAAAAGTGTACACTAATGGTTTTGTTTTCTCTTTCTAAAACAACACATTATTTCCTAACCCTATCCACTGATAAGCTCTATAAACAATGATAACCTAGTACAAGACAGAACCTATAACCCAAAAATTCACAGCATTTAACAAGGGAGGACTACTATAAATGTAAGAGATGTAATCAACATTAGACAAATGCATTGTGCTCTTTATCTAGACACAGATTGCGAAGACCCAGATTCAAACAAATCAACTGTGAAAATACATTTGTTACGGGAAAATACAAACAAGGACCAGATCATACCAAATACTATTTAAAAACCTAAAATTAAATTTCAAATAGATAACTTTAGGATTTTGTTATCATCGTTATTTAGAGAATGAGTATAGGTTGTGATTCCCAGAATTTTAGCACTAGAAAAACAAAACTTTTAACTCTAACCAGATCTTTAAAGTCGTTTGTAATATATATATTTTTTTAACTATAATCCAGATTCCTGAAGCGCATTTTAAGACTAGGACTAGAAATAAATATTTAAGCAAATAAAGCAACAGTTCTGTCTTTGAAGTGAAACAAGCAGTTTATCTCAAATGTATCTGGTAATGAATAGCTTCAGATGGTAAAATTATTTCAAGCAAACAAACCTAGACTATTATTATTATTAATATTCCATTTAAGATATGAGAATCTTTAAAACACAGATCGTCTACTTTTGCCCTTTCCCAATACTGAAGAATAAGCCACAGCCAGTTTTCTGTAAAAACTGGAATTACAATTCTATTGAAGGTAAAGTATATTCTAAGACTTGGATTTTAAAATACCTGTTCTGTCAAATTTGGAGTAAACCATTCACTGAAAAATAATTTGAATTCAAGTCAATTTAAGAATATATCTACAAGATAGACTAAAAATAATTGTTGTTGATAGGTATCACTGAGTCAGTTTCCACTCATAGCAACCCTAGGTATAAAAGAACGTACCACTGCCCTGTCTTGCAATCCTCAAAATTGCTGTTACAGTAACATATAGTATTTTAATTCCTCTTTGCTTTCAGCAAGCAAGGTTGTATCACCTGATTATCACAGGTTGTTAATGAGTCTTCCTCCAACCTTGATTCCACATTCTTCTTCAAATAGCCCAGATTCTCAGATTATTTGCTCAGCATATAGGCTTCAGTAAGGTGAAAGAACATACTCGTCACACACCTTTCCTAATTTTAAACCTTTCTGTATTCACATGTTCTGTTCGAACAACTGCCTCTAGGTCCATGTACAGATTCTTCATGAGCACAATTTAGTGTTCTGGAATACTCATACTTTGCAATGTTGTCTGTAACTTGTCATGATCCACATAATTGAAAGGCTTTATGTAGTCAATAAAGCACAGGTAAACATCTTTCTGGGAGTCCTGGTGTGGCTCTGTGGTCTAATGAGTTAGACTACGAAGTCGTTTGAACTGAAAGGTTCAAGCACACCAGCTGTTCCTTGGAAACCCTACACAGGGTAGGTATGGGTCAGAATTAACTTGAAGGCACTTAACAACAAACATCTTTCTGGTATTCTCTGCTTTCAGTCAAGATCCATCTAATGTCAACAATGATATCCCTCCCTCCACATTCTCGTCTGAATCTGGCTTGAACCTCTGGAAGTTCTCTATCAATGTATATTTGCAGCCGTTTATATTTAGTAAAACTTTACTTGTAACTGTTATCAAAGATATTATCCGATGATTTCCGCATTTCGTTTGGTCGCGTCTCTTTGGAATGGGCACAATATGGATCTCTTCCAATGAGTTGGCCAGATAGTTCTCATACAAATTTCTTGGCAGAGATGAGTGAGTACCTCCAGTGCCACCTCACTTTCTTGAAAGATTTCAATTTGTATTTCATCAATTCCCAGTGACTTGTTCTTTGCTAATTCCTTCAATGCATCTTGAACTTCTTCCTTCAGTATCACTGTCTCTTGATGATAAGCTACCTCTTGAACAGTTGATCAGCCATTTCCTTTTGGTACAGTGACTCTATGTATTCCTTCCATCTTCTTTTGATGCTTTCTGCATCATTCAATAATTTGCCAGAGAATCCTTCAGTAACGGAATCGAGGTTTGAGTATTTTATTCAGTTCACTGAGCTTGAGAAATGCTGACCATGTTCTTCTCATTTAGTTTTCTGACTCCAGATCTTTGCACATTTCATTGTAATATTTGACTTTGTCTTCTCAAGCTGACCTTTGAAATTTTCTGTTCAGCTCTTGTACCTCATAATTTCTTCCATTTGCTTTAGTATCTCTATGCTGGAGAGCAAGATTCAGTCTTCTGACATCCATTTTTAACATTTCCTCGTTTCTTGTCTTTTAAAAGACTTTTTGCTTTCTCTCTGTATGATGTTCTTGATGTCATCCCACAGCTCTTCTCGTCATTGGTCTTTAGTGTTTAATCTTTCAAGTCTGTTCTTCAGATGATCTCTAAATTCAGGTATATATTCAAGATAATATTTTGGCTCTCGTGAACTTGCGCTAAGGGTCAGAATCGACCAGACAGCACTTAACAACAATGGAACTTTTCTAGCATCTCTTTCCACAGATGTAGTCAATTTGATTTCTGTGTATTCCATCTGGTGAGGTTCATGTGTATAGTCGTCTCTTATGCTGTTTAAAAAGGGTATTTGCAAGGAACAAATCATTGGTTTGCATAATTCTATCAAGCAATCTCCAGCACCATTTCTATCACACCAAGACTTTATTTTCCAACTACTGATCCTCTTTGCTCCCAACATCTGCATTCCAATCACCAGTGATTATCAATATATCTTGATTGCGTATTTGATCAATTTCAGATTGAAACTGATAGAATTCTATTTCATCCTCACTGGCTTTAGTGATTGGTGTACAAATCTGAATAACAGTGGTTATTAACTGGTCTTCTCTGTAGGTGCATGGATATTATCCTATCACAGACAGCATTGTACCTCATGACTGATCTGGATATGTTCTTTTTGACAATGACTGTAACACCATTCCTCTTTGTCATTACCAGCATAGAAAACCATGTGGTAGTCAGATTCAAAACGGCAAATACATGTCCATTTCAGCTAATGCCTACGAGTGCATCTCAATGTAAAGAAAACAAAAATCCTCACCATTGGACCAACAAACAACATTCTTATCAATGGAGAAAAGATTGAAGTTGTCAAGGACTTCATTCTTCTTGGATCAACTATCAACATTCACGGAAGCAGCAGTCAAGAGATCAGACGACGTATTGCATTAGGCAAATCTGCTGCACAGGAACTTTTTAAAGTGTTGAAGAGCAGAGATGTCAGCGTGAAGACTAAGGTGCGCCTGACCCAAGCCATGGTATTTTCAATAACCTCAATGAATGCGAAAGCTGGACAGTGAATAAGGAAGATCGTAGAAGAATTGATGCCTTTGAATTGTGGTGTTGGAGGAGAATACTAAAAGTGCCATGGACTGCCAAAAGAACCAATAGACCTGTTTTGGAAGAAGTGCAGCAAGAGTGCTCCTTGGAGGCCTAGATGGCTAAACTTCATCTCTCATACTTTGGACATATTGTCAGGAGTGAACAGTCACTAGAGAAGGATGTCATGCTGGGTAAGATGGAGGGTCAGAGAAAAAAAGGAAGACCCCCAATGAAATGATTGGCCAGGTGCCATCATTGATGGTGTCAAGTGTGGCAGCGGTAGTGAGGTTGGCCCAGGATCAGATATTATTTCGTTCTGCTGTGCATAGGGTTGCTATGAGGCGGTTCCGACTCGATGGCACCTGACAACAACAACAATGCCTAAGATATAGATGTTTATGCATTCTATTTCATTTTTGACAATCTCCAATTTTCCTAGATTCATACTTTGTACATTCCATGTTCTGATTATTAATGGATGTTTACAGCTGCTTATATTTATTATGCTGCTTCTATTTATTTTGAGTTGTGCCCCCATCAGTAAATGAAGGTCCCATGGGCTTTTCTCCCACAGGCTTTATTCCATTCGCATCACCATGGACAACTCTACTTTGAGGAGGCAGCTCTTCCTCAGTCGCATTTTAAGTGCCTTCCAACCTGAGGGGCTCATTTTCCGGCACTATATCTGACGGTGTTTTTCTGCTATTCGTAAGGTTTTCAGTGGCTAAATATTCACAAGTAGTTCGTCTTTCCATCCTTCTAGTCTGTCTTCATCTGGAAGCTCATCTGAAACCTTTCCACCGTGGGTGACCCTGCTGGTATTTAAAATACTCACGGCATAGCTTCCAGAATCACAGCAACTCACAAGCCACCACAGTACAACAAACTGATAGATGAGTGGTGGCACTACAAGTAGAGGAGGAGGGAAATGCAACACATAATTATGAGTTCAGGTGGCTCTCTAGGTTAGCAGCAAGAAAATGGGGGAGAAAAAGGTAACGCACAAACACAAAATAGACACAGGCTAATTTAAAACAATACACATTTGCCGTATCTGGCACACTAATATATAGAATCACACTCCACCAAAAAGGGAAAACTACAAAAGTTGGCACTGCAGTTGCAATCCCAGATGTGGTTCCAAGACTGCGCAAGTATCTCCAAATTAATTAATAAGTGCTTTCCTTGTTACTAATTCACATCACTGTCCTCGGCTGACTTCGCATTCAACTGGAGACAAATATGATCATTACACTGTGGTTACTACTGAAGCCTTAATTTTGTCTAATTATAGAACGTCCAATTTTAATGGTTAGCAGCAGCAACTTTAAATTAGTTAATCCACTATCATATTTGTTCATCAAAAAATATGGATAATACCTGAATAATGAACAAGTGTTATCCACACTAATGTTGAAGACGCCATCTTCTCTAACACTTTTTTTGTGCACTGTACCTCCAAATACTTTATTCATCATCTGTTCAAAGAGAAAAAAATACATAGATGTTAACAGAAAATAGCCTTAAACAAAAAAAAAAAAAGTCTTTTTGTTGGAATGATTAAAGTCTATATTACTTTTTTTCCAAAGAGCTCTGGTAGCGCGGTGGTTAAAAATCAGGCTGCTAATCTCATGGTCAGCAGTTCGAAACTACCAGCTGTTCCACAGAGAAAGATGAGGCTTTCTGCTCCCATAAAGATTTACAGCCTCAGAAACCATGTACAGGGTGGCTGTGAGTCGGAACCAACTCCATGGCACATAGCAACCATTACTTTTTTTTTAAGGATACCTACTATATGTGCTCAAAAACCAAATGAAGCTTCTTAATAAACTCAGATAACATGGCAATATCATATCTAATTAGTTAGTAGGAGGCTTGGTTATAAACAAAACTGGATTTGAAATCTGACCTGAGATTAATTTGTATTAACCATAGACAGATGTTCCACTTAGTATACTTTAATTTCCTCTGCTAATAATAGACCCTGCCTTAATACTTATATCTGAGTTTAATTTTAAAGCATTTTAAAGGATAATTGGAGCTAGACAGGTACAAATTACTCCAAACTAATCTTTGGCTACAAAAGAATTGTCTCTTAAAACCTGCAGGAGGCCATGCTGTGGAAGGAAACAGGATAAGCAAAACAATCTTACTTTCAATTAAACTCATATATTCAACTCCCATGCGCCTACAGTCTTCTATTTCAAATGGTCTTTTCACTCTTCCCATCTTTGTATCAATCAACTTTCTACCTTTCCTTTTCATCATTTACATATATTCTAATGCCCTATACCAAATAAAAATGTACAACATATTTGCAAACATAAAATTTGCACTGGTATACAGCTTGGTATGTATATTCTACAGCTAGTATTGTACTCACAAAGATCAGTGATTGGAGCCCACCAGCTACTTCGTGAGAGAAAAGATGAGGCTTCAGTCTTCATGTTCCCACAAATATTTACAGCCTGGAAAACCTTATACAGGGTTGCTCTGAGTCGGAACTGACTCGACAGCACTTAACAAGTGTCATGAGATATCTGCTATAATCACTGATTCATGCAGGTAGACCCAACACTCAGCAGACAAAGCTAAATAAATGTTTATTCTTAGAATTATTTGTGGCTTATTTTTCAAAACCAGCAACAAATGGTGTCTTCTGTATTCTCTTCTCAGACACTCACAATAAACTTTGGTAAGCACTGGACTGGTAACTACAAGTATAGCAGGGGATCCCACCAGCTGCTCTTGGAAACCCTATACAGGGTTGCTATGAGTGAGTCAGAACCGACTAAACAGCACACAACAAAAGCAATTAGAAGACAGCCAAAAGGTCAAAATAACCAAAGATGCTGGAAGGGTTTTGAACAGGTTTGATACGGTTTAACACCCGGTTGGGACTTTGCATTTCCACTCAATATATTGAATCTGAATCTACAGTGTAACAAGATCCCCCAGGTGATTCTTAAATTTACAAAAGTATACCTGAGATAGCTATAAGAATCACCTGAAAATTCAGATTCAGTATATCTGGAATGGAAATACAAATTCTCCTGGGGAAGGAAGGGTTTGAAGCCCTGTTTGTTGGTACTCTAAACAAAGAATCCAAAAAGTCAAAATGAAGGCCTCCACAAATCTAACGTGTTTGCAGCATACTTTAGTTATCTTAACCTGCTCATATGACTTTAGTGAGTATTTTCTGGTTCCTAACTATGTTGTTTAGGTTGAAGGAGCAAGGAGTTGAACATCCAGCTAAAGGTATGTTTGAGGAGGAAAGGAAAACTTTATGGATAGTAAAACAACACACTATTATTTTCTAAATATTCCATTTTGACTTAAGAAAATGGTTCCAGATGGATTCCTGATAATCTCAAAGAAATCCAGGTAGTATTCTAGGTCAGAAGTCCTGGTGTGGCACTTTAGGATAAGCACTCAACCGCAAGGTCGGACTGAACCACAAGGTCAGCAGTTCAAACTCACTAGTTGCTCCTCAGAAACCCTCTAAGGGTCACTATGAGTTGGAACCAACTCAACAGCACTTAACAACTCTAGGTCTACCACCTAAATCAAACCATCTGCTCTTTTGTATGTCTTATATGTCAACTTTTTACACTAAGGTTTAGTTTAGTCTAGAACGGGGGTAAAGTTCTGCTAATAAATATAATTCAACAAAATCTTGTTAGGGAAGTATAAAGAAGCCAATGAACCCATAAATAAAAGAGTGAAGACACAAGTTGTAATCTAGAAAGTATGTTGAATATAAATAATTGGCAAAGTTCAGCATTCAGTATGTATAAAAAAACTACAATACATACAGACAATTCAATTTATAAAAATGGGTAAAAGTCATGAACTGACTTTTACTGTAAAGCTGGTACAAATAACATGAATCTTATAATATTGGGGGGGAGGATGGATATTAACACTTCCTCAGATAGAAAAGTACTATGGGCTGACAGAATAACAAACAAATCTGGGTTGACAGAAGTGCAGTTAGAATGCTCCTGAGAAGGCAGGATGGTGACACTTGTCTCTAGTACTTCAGATATGTTGTCAGGAGAGACCACTTGCTGGAGAAGGACACTTGCTTGGAAAAGTGAAAGGGCAGCAAAAAAGAGAAGGCCCCCAATCAAGAAGGACTGACAGCAGCAACAATGGACTCAAACATAACAATTCTGAGGATGGCACAGGATCAGGCAGTGTTTCATTCTGTGGTGCATAGGATCGCTTTGAGTCACAATAACTCGACATCACCTAAAAACAACGAAAGATAGACATATATACACACACACAAAATCTGACCAAGAGTTAACAACGATACAGAGCAGGAGTACTTTTTGTATGCTGATTAAACTGTAGACGTGCATAATGGCCTACCATTTCCATTCCTGATTACCCTAGACAAAGCTTCATTATGTACAAACATCAAGACAGGTATAAAAAATGTTCATGGTAGTTCTTCTGATTTTATTAATAAACTGGAAAAATATCAGCAACACTAACAGTGGTTCATCAATGGATGTTTTATTCTAAGCAACATATTCACTAGCAAAATAACTAAAAATTTTATCGATTAATGTGAATGAATCTCAAAGCTAATGTTTTATAAAAATAATACATTAATACATATGCATTTAGATAAAACAAACTATACAATTTGATGAAGGTAACGCTTATGACCTTGTCTGTTAACCATCACTGAACTCACAATAAAGTTTAAAATAATAATACATAAGAGTTTATTTACACAAGACATCAGACAAAACTAAATAATGCATTATTCAGGGGTACACACATATATATAACAAAATGCAAGAAAGAATTTATCTCTGATGGGAAATGAGAATGTGAACAATGAGAGCCATAAAGGAAACTTCTAAAGTTCTGCTAACATTCTACTTCTTTTGATGAGTAGATGGAAGGAACAGAGATAAAGAAGGCAACTGAGTAGGACAGAATTCCTTGTTGGCACAGAATCACCAGAATGCAATTAGAAAAGGTTCTCTGGTAGCAGAGAGTTCACTTATTACTGGATGAAAGCGGTATATAAGACAGTGAAGATGATTAAAATACCAAAACACCATAAGCAGGAGAACACTAGAGTGAGGCCTTTGGGGCTCATGTACATTGAATGTACATGGAATGTGCAAAGTACGTATCTGGGAAAATTAGAAGTTGTCAAAGATGAAATGGAACACATAAACATTGATATCTCAGGCATTAGGTGAGCTGAAATAGACCGGCATTGGCCATTTTGAATCTGACAACCACATGGTTTACTATGCCATAAATGAAAAGTTGAAGAGGAATGGTGTTGCATTCACTGTCAAAAAGAACACATCCACATCAGTCATGAGGTACAATGCTGTCTGTGATATAATCCATGCACCTTACAGAAAAGCCCAGTTAACACAACTATTATTCAAATTTACACACCAACCAAAAAAGCCAGTGAGGATGAAATAGAAGAAGTCTACCAACTTCTTCAATCTGAAATTAATCAAACATACAATCAAGATGTATTGATCACTACTGGTGATACGAATGCAAAGGTTGGAAGCAAAGAGGAAGGAACAGTAGTTGGAAAATATGACCTCGGTGATATAAATGATACTGGAGAACGCATGATAGAATTCTGCAAAACCAACGATTTGCTCATTTCAAATACCTTCTTTAGACAGCATAAGAGACGACTATACACATGGACCTCGCCAGATGGAATACAAAGAAATCAAATTGACTACATCTGCGGAAAGAGAGGATGGTAAAGCTCCATATCAGCAGTCAAAACAATGACAGGGACAGAATATGAAACAGACCATCAATTACTCATACGCAAATTCAAACTGAAGCTGAAGAAAATGAAAACAAGTCCACAAGAGCCAAAATATGACCTGAAATATATCCCACCTAAATTTAGAGATAATCTGAAGAACAGATTCAATGCATTAAACACTAAAGACCAAAGACCTGAAAAGTTGTGGGAGGACATCAAGAACATCATACATGAAGAAAGCAAAAAGTCATTATGAAGACAAGAAAGAAAGAAAAGGTCAAAATGGATGTCAAAAGAGACACTGAAGTTTGCTCTCCAGTGTAGAGATGCTAATGCAAATGGAAGAAATTACGAGGTACAAGAGCTGAAGAGAAAAATTCAAAGGTCAGCTCGAGAAGATAAGACCAAATATTACAACAAAATATACAAAGATCTGGCGTCAGAAAACCAAAAAGGAAGAACATGCTCAGCATTTCTCAAGCTGGGGAACTGAAGAAAAAAATTCAAGCCTCGACTTTCATTACTGATAGATTATCTGGGCAAATTATTGAATGATGCAGAAAGCATCAAAAAAAGATGGAAGGAATATACAGAGTCACTGTACCAAAAGGAAATGGTTCATGTTCAACTGTTTCAAGAGGTAGCATATGATCAAGAGCCAATGACACTGAAGGAGGAAGTCCAAGGTGCACTGAAGGAATTGGCAAAGAACAAGGTATCAGGAGTTGAAGGAACAAAAATTAAAATCTTTCAAGAAAGTGAGGGGGCACAGGAGGCACTCACTCATCTCTGCCAAGAAATTTGGAAGACAACTATCTGGCTGAATGATTGGAAGAGATCCATATTCGTGCTCATTCCAAAGAGAGGTAACCCAACAGAACGCAGAAATCATCAGACAATCTCTTTGATATCCCATGCGAGTAAAGTTTTACTAAAGGTAATACAGAAACAGCTGCAAGCATACATCGAGAGAACTTCTAGAGGTTCAAGCCAGATTCAGAAGAAGCCATGGAATGAGGGTATCATTGCTGATGTCTGATGGATCTTGGCTGAAATCAGCGAGTATTAGAAAGACGTTTACCTGTGGTTTATTGAATATGCAAAGGCTTTTGATTGTGTGGATCATGACAAGCTATGGACAACTTTGCGAAGTATGAGTATTCCAGACTATTAATTGTGCTCATCAGGAATCTGTACATGGACCAAGAGGTAGTTGTTCAAACAAAACATGGGAACACTGAATGGTTTAAAATTAAGTAAGGTACACAACAGGGTTGTATTCTTTCACCATACTTATTCAACCTGTATGCTGAGCAAATAATCCGAGAAGCTGGGTTCTATGAAGACAAACGTGGTATCAGGATTGGAGGAAGACTCATTAACAACCTGAGATATGCAGGTGATGCACCCTTGCTTGCTGAAAGTGAGGAGGACTGAAAACATTTACAATGTAAAAAAACAAAAATCCTCACCCACTTGACCAATAAACAACATTCTTATCAACTGACAAAAGACTGAAGTTTTCAAGGACTTCATTGTTCTTGATCAACTATCAACACTCACTGAAGTAGGAGTCAAGAGATCAAACTATGTACTGCATTAGGCAAATCTGCTGCACAAGACCTTTTTCAAGTATTGAAGAGCAAAGAGGTCAGCTTGAGGACTAAGGTGTGCCAGACCCAAGCCATGGTATTTTCAATTACCTCATATGCATTTGAAAGCTGGACAGCGAATAAGGAAGACCATAGAATGGACGCATTTGAGTTATGGTGTTGGCGGAGAACATTGAAAGTGCCATGGGCTGCCAAAAGAACAAACAGATGCGTGTTGGAAAAAGTGCAGCCAGAGTGCTCCTTGGAGGCCAAGATGGCCAAACTTCATCTCTCACACTTCAGACATATTGTCAGGAGGGACTAGTTGCTGGAGAGGGATATCATGTTTGGTAAAGTGGAGGGTCAGAGAAAAAGAGGAAGACCCCCAACGAGATGGATTGGCCAAGTAGCAGCATCGATGGACTCAAGCGTGGCAACAATAGTGAGGTTAGCCCAGGATCGGGCAGTGTTTCGTTCTGCTGTGCATAGTCACTATGAGTCGGTACTGACCCGATGGCACCTAACAACAGAAGGCTACTTATGTTTCCGAGGCTGAAAATCTTTACGGGAGCAGACTGCCTCATCTTTCTTCTGCAGAACCACTGGTAGTTTCGAACTGCTGACCTTGAGGTTAGCAGCTCAATTCGTAACCACTAAAATTCTGTGTTCGCATGAAGTCAAATTCATAATCGCTATTTAGGCTTTTCATAAACTATTAAAAATTGGGAAAATACTTTTACTATAAGAGGTTTCTTTATTGCCTAGAGTAGAAAATATCCATGTTATATATTTTGTCTTTTACATAATTTTAGTAAACAATGTTTTTTCTAAATCAAAGTAGAAGACCGTAACAAATAAATAGCAAGAAACTAACTAAATTTGACATTGCTGTTTCAAGGCCAGTGATTAGATGTTTTTGACTTCTTGCATTAAGAACAGGATAGCAAAAGCATTCACATTCTTACATGAGCACTGATTTAGATTTCCTTCCTTCTCAGGAAGCCTCAGAGTCAGCAAGAGGAAACTATATTGATCCATCACTATCTACTTTTTAAAAGCTCCCTTTTTCATACTAAAGCATAAATTTCAATTAGATTGTTTAAAATTTAAAAACTCATCCAGCTTTGACCACTTAGTAAAATTTTAAATTATATCCTTGCCTCCAAGGGCTTAAAACAACTCAATAATTGGAAGAAGTGAATATAACATCTTTATTACTAAGCCATACATTCAAAACACTGAAAATTAACATGCAGTTCAGTGGTTCATTAAGGGAAGCCTAAGAGAAAATCTAAAAGTTGATTATTTTAATTAACATCTATTCCATTTTGGTCAATTAAACTCTCATAATTAAATCAATTCCACTTCTTATCTAGACCTGTCCTCTCCTTCCAGTTTAGTACAGCTAAAGCCAAAAGGTAGACAAATGAAAAAAAGGTCAATTCATAAAATGAGCAAGTAGATCTGTGTTCAAGTCCACATATTTGGCTATTCTTATAACAGAAACCCCCAAGGTAAAAAAATAAGCATCTAGCTTCTGGTTTTAACAAGACTTCCATAACAAAATGACACACATTTCATTAATTATAATTTAGTGAATCCTTTCCCAGCTACTTAATTTTTAGGTATTCTCATTAAGTAAGATACATTATTAAAAATTGTGTCTTAACTAAAAAGTAATCACTGATCATTTTTCTTTGACACTGTATATTCCAACTTCCTTAGTAAATACGTATTAATAAAATTATTCTTTGGTAAGCGAGAATCTAGAATGTAACTGTCAAAGTATCATCTTATTCCAGAATCACATTCTCTTATTTGATACACCTATGCTATATAAAAAAACAACAACACAGTCATGGTGTGGTGCTATAGGATAAGCACTGGACTGCTAACTTCGAGGTCAGTGGTTCAAACCCACAGAACAGGCTCAATGGTACTTAGCAAGAACTATAAAATTAAAGGAAGCAAAGATGGTATTAAAGCAATCAAAACAGATTTCTAAACATTTAACTCAAGAAAAATACCTTATACCTCAAGTCCTTGTATCTTGTAGTTTTTGTTGCTGGGTTGTTTTTTGTTTTTTTTTTTAACTTTATTATACAAGGCAGTCTTCAAAAATATTTCTGAATTATCATAATCCACCATTATAGACACCTGACAGAGACTACCTTAGGAGGAGGAACAAATGATCTAAGGGCACATTGTGGGTACTGGCACTTAAATGGTATGCTTCCTGATGAGGTGCTCCAAGGGCATACATAGCATCACTTCGGTTGTGGTGGTGGTGGCGGCATGTGTTGCTGAGTTGCTTCCGAATCACAATGACCCTATATAGGGTTTCTGGTGGGTTTGAACCACTGACCTTAAAATTTGCAACCCAGTGCTTATCTTACAGCACCACACCTCCTACCAAAATATATTATCTGAATCTAACAATGAGGAAACATCAGACAAACCAAAATTGAGAGACAGTCTACAAAATGATGGAGTCCTGGTGTGGCGCTGTGGGTTAATGTGCTGGACTGCAAGGTCACTTTGAACTGCAAAGTCGGCAGTTCAAGCTCAACAGCCACTCCTTGGAAACTCTATAGCAGATTGCCATTAGTTGGAACCGACTTGATGGCACTTAACAACTAATACCTAATAATTGGCCTATACATTTCTAAGAGCTGTCAAGGCCATAAAAACCATGCAACACTGAGGAACTGTTCCAGACTAAAATAATCTGACAATGAAATGCAATACACGATCCTGGATTAGATCCTGTTCCTGTAAAGGGCATTAATATAAACTAGTATCTGAATGAAGCCTGTGGAATAGACACTAACATTGAATGTATTCTAACTTTCTGATTTCTGATGGTTGTATCATTTAGGTTTTAAAGGAACCCTGCTGATGTAGTGGTTAAAGCACTAAGCTGCTAACCCTAAATGTCAGCAGTTCAGATGCAACAGCCACTCTGAGGGAGAAAGATGTTGTAATCTGCTTCTATAAAGACTGCACCCTCGGAAATCCAAAGTAGGCAGTTCTACACCATCCTATAGAGTCGCTATGAGTCAGAATCAGTTCACTGGCAATGGGTTTGATTTTGGTATTATAGTTTTGTAGAAAAGTGAACCTAAAAAATCAAAGTCAAACTCACTAAAGGATGATTTAACACACAGCAATCCTGAATAGGGTTTCCAAGGCTATAAAGCTTTACAGGAGCAGAAATGTCTCCTTCGGAGCAGCTGGTACATTTAAGCTGCTGACCGTGTGGGTTTGCAGTCCAGTGCTTATCCTACAGCACTATGCTATACCATGGCGACAAGAAAGTAAATTGGACTTAGGAAATAAAACAAGTAATTAAACATCCCATCTGCAACTTAATTTGTAAATGGTTCAAATTGTGAACAATTGGAGAACTGGGTAAACCGGTACAGACGCTCTGTCTACTTTTTCTGCATCTTTTAAGTTGAAAGTCCAAGGTTTTTTTTAATGGACTGTGTTTTGTGGTATGAAGTAGCAGCTAGTTTTCTGAGAAGAGATTCCTCCATCAGATCAGTTTTGCTCTCCCAAACAACAAAAAGAATCAAACATATTGACATTGAGTCAATCCCAACTAAGAGCGACTCTATGGGATTCCATCGTTTCCAAAGCTGTAACCCTTTCAGAAGCAGATCACCATGACATCTTTCTCTCCTGAAGCAGCTAGTGAGCTAAAACCACCAACTTATCAGTTAGCAGCCACCAGGACTCCTTTATACTAATGCAGTCATTCATAATCAATTAAAATACCAATTAGATACTCTAAATATCTTAGAGGCAGAAATTACCAACAGGAGTGACATACAGAATAAAATGTAAATCAACCCTCAAGCAAATTCACAGAAGTACCTGCATGCCATAGCAAATTCCAAGGACAGGTTTGCCGATAGTGAATATTGCTGGGTCAAACCAGGGAGCATCTTCTGCATACACAGAATTAGGTCCTCCAGAGATGATAATAGCACTGTGGGTTTAAGAAAGAGTCAGTAAACAATGGCAATAATGTTGATTTTTTACAACGTCTAAGTCCTCTTCTCTTGTACCACCACTGAGAAAGACACAAATACATATTCAGTGATTTTGTTATATTTTTGGTATACTGAACAAATCGAGGTTCTAACACACCTAATTCATACCTTCCTACAAAACTTAATTGCTTCTACTCTGCAATACTGTACTGTCTGAAAGTCTATCAATTCAAATGTCACTTCTAAATATGTAAATATAAACTTCCAAATATGTAACTATCAATGTTTATATCAGGGAAGGTTGGCATGTATTTGTTGAAAATGTTTTCTCCATCAATAGAGAAATGGCAGTTCTGAAGGGAGATAAGGAAATGCAGTTCTTTTAGGAGCCTAGGATATTGTGTTAAGTAAAACAAGTCACATAAGGATGACATGGAGAAATTCTAAAGGTTCAGATGGCTCAAAGTAAAATACCCTACAACAAAGGATTGCAGAATGTGAACTACAGATGACCTAACTTTGCCTGTTTAAAATCTGTTTAACACAATACCCACAAAAGGTAACCAACATCGATTTTGCTCCATATGCCTGAGAACTCAGGCCAGTACCTTAGCTACATTACAATTTACAGAGCATTTTAATAAGTCCAACTACTATTATAAAAGAAGTTACAAATTTGAGGCCTATCTTCATCATCTGGCCACTTTGTCCTTACTAAAAGAAACATTTTCTTATTAATGATTTCATATAAAAATTGAGATTTCTGCATTTTCCTAAAGGGAAAAAAGGGGAGAGGACCTAGCAACAAGGAACCTTCACTCCTACCTGGAACCCTCATGAGCTCTGGCACTCTCAGACTGCACAGCCTCTCCAGTTTGCCATACATTCCCACTCACACGATATAGGCATACCTGTATGTCCATTTACTAAACTTATTCTATGTGCTGTCAAAATAGTTCTAACTCACACTGACCCTATAGTTTCCAACAGGCTGCGGGTTTGAGTTGCTGACCTTACAGTTATCAGTCCTACAAGTAAGGTACTCTCAAATTCTAACTCAACTTCTCCAAGAAACTAAACCAAACCCACTGCCATCAAGTAGATTCAAATTCACAGAGAACCTTGTTGGAAAAGAGCAGAACTTCTCCCTAAGGTTTCTACGACTGTAAATTTTTGTGGGAGCTATCAGCCTCATCTTTCTCCTACAGAGTGACTGATGGGTTTGAACCATCGACCTGCACTTAGTAGTCCAATGCTTAATCTAGTATACCACCAAGACTCCTTTATTCAACTTAAGGTACCTCATAATCAATTTCAGTTTAAGAGTTTGAAGGACTCCTGACTTATGTTTCTCAAAGAAAATGCATTTCAAGTTCTAATCAAATCTACTTACTTACAAATTTGGATTACAACTCACCTTTTAATTATTGGTTACCTAACTTAACAACAACAAGAATCATGATAAACAGAGAAAAGATTGAAGCTGTCAAAGACTTCATTTTGCTTGCATCTACAATCAACACTCATGCAACCAGCAGTCAGGACATCAAATGACATATTACATTACACAAATGTGCTGCACAAAACCTACCTCTTTAAAGTGTTCAAGAGCAAAGATGTTGGTTTGAAGACCAAGATACTCCTGACCCAAGCCATAGTACTTTCAATGGCTACATATGCATGTGAAAGATGAACAGTGAAATGAGAAGACTGTAGACAAATTGATGCATTTGAATTATGGTTTTGGCAAAGAATATTGAAAGCACCATGGACTAACAAAAGAACAAACAAAAATCTGTCTTGAAAGAACTGCAGCCAGAATGTGGAGATTTGTCTTTCATACTCTGGACATGTTGTCAAAGAGGAACCAGTCCCTGGAGAAGGACATCAAGCTTAATAAAGAGGTTGTTGTTGTTATTAAGTGACCTCTGGTCAGTTCAACTCACAGACAGACTGCACGGGGTTTCTGAGGAGCAGCTAGTGAATTTGAACCACTAACCTTATGGTTGGCAGTTCAGAACTTATCTACAGCTCCACACCAGGACTCCTAATACTCTTAGTACTATTAAAAAGGAAATGTGGTCTGACTGCTATTGTTGTTTTGTTGTCACTGATTCATAGCGACACTATATATGGTTGCCAAGGAATGGCTGGTGGGTCTGAGCCACTGTCACTGCATTTAACAGTTCAGTGCTAGTGCCATACCAGGACTCATGATAGGAGTGCTGTTGTCATTAGGTGTCACTGAGTCAGTTCCAAGTCATAGGGATCCTGTGAGCAACAGAACAGTCCTGCACCATCCTCACAATGGTTGTTACGGTTGTGCCCATTATTGCTTCCACTGTGCCAGTCCATCTAGTGAGGAATCTTCCTCCACTTTACCAAGCATGACATCTATCTTCAGGGACTGGTTCCTCCTGTTAATATGTCCAAAGTATGAGAAAGCAAAGTCTTACCATCCTGGCTTCTAAGGAGCATCTGACTGTACTTCTTCCAATACAGATTTATTTGTTCTTGTATTCTTCTGGCAGTGCATGATATTTCTAATACTCCTCTCCAACACAGCTCAACTGCATCAATTCTTCTATGATCTTCCTTATTCATTGCCCAACTTTCACATACATACGAAGCTACTAGAAATACCATGGCTTGTGTCAGGTGCATCTTGGACTTCAAAATGACAGCTTTGTTCTTTAACATTTTAAAGAGGTCTTGTGCAACAGATATGATTTCTTGACAGATAAATCCATCCCACAGCTCTTCTAGTCTTCAGTTATTAGTGTCTAATTCATCAAATCTGTGCTTGAGATGATCTCTAAATCCAGGTGGGGTATGTTCATGGTCATATTTTGGCTCTCGTGGAATTGGTTTAATTTTCTTCATCATCAGTCTGAACTTGCACATGAGCAACTGACAGTCTGATCCATAATCTGCCCTTGACCAGCTCTTGGCTGATGATATGGAGTTGTTCGCCCGTCTCTTTGCTATGAGTCGGTATTGACTCAATGGGACCTAACAACAACAACAACTTCCCACAAATGTAGTCAATTTTAATTCTGTGTATTCCATTTAGTGAGGTCCATGTGTCTAGTCATTTTTTATGTTGTTTTAAAAAGCTACTGGCAATGAATAAGTCACTGGTCTTGCAAAATTCTATCATGTGATCCCCAGCATCATTTTCAATATGAAGGCTGTATTTGCCAACTACTAATCCTTCTGTTTCAAACCTTTACATTCCAACCACCAGGAATTATCAACACATCTTGACTAAATGTATGATCAACTTCAGACTGAAAAAGTTGGCAATATTCTTCAACTTCATCATTACTGGCTTTAGTGGGTGCGTGAAACTGAATAATTGTTGTTATTTTCTGTCAATTCGATTCCGACTCACAGCAACACTGCAGGGCAGAGTAGAACTGCCCCATAAGGTTTCCAAGGCTGTAATATTTATGAAGTTGACTGGAACATCTTTCTTCCACAGGGTGACTGATGGGTTTGGACCGCCACCTTTCTATTAGCAGTAGAGTGCTTTAAGTACTGAGCCAGCAAGGTTCCCATGGAAAGCTAACTGTTGATAAGTGCCATCAAATCAGTTTCAACTCCTAGCAAGCCTGTATAGGGTTTCAGGGGAGCAACTGGTAAATTTAAACCACCGATCTTGCAAGTCCAGCATGTTAACGTGTAGCACCACATCATGACTCCATATAGAAAGTCATGCTGTTATTGTTAAGTGCTGCTGAGTCAATTTCTACTAATAGTGACGCTGTATATGGTTTCCAAGGAGCAGCTGGTGAGTTTTAACTATGGACTTAATGGATCAAATCAACTTTCTCTATACCATAAATTAATTCAAAGACAACCATTTAGTTAGTATTAGATATGAACTGTACCGAAGTGTTCCAACTTACATACAAATTATATTTAAAGATTTAAGAATGAAAAGTTCATAATAAAGGAACTGCCTCTACTCCCTTACTACAGAAATGAAATTGTAGGCTCAAGCAGGGCTTAGAAACTGGATCAGGTACAAGCAAAGTGACCAAAAAAACCCCATAAATTTAAAAAAACGGACTTCCACTACCAAGTTATTTGACTACCTGTGCTGAAATATTCAAGGGGGTTAGTTTTCTAGGGTTTTTTTGTTTGTTTGTTTGACTGGCATTTGTTTCTTTGGGGGATAGGGGAGGATGGTAGAGTTTGGATTTGACAAAGATCAGATTCCTTTCACAGTTCCTTGATCCTTCTAAGGTTGGTTCTCACTAGTGAATCAAAACAGATGAACTGAGTAAACAATAGTGGCACACATCCTACTCTAGAATTCTATATTTTAAGAGACAACTTTTTTGTTTTTTTGGAAGTTTTTATTGTAAACTGAGTGATAATTTACATGGGGGAACATCAGTTTTACACTAATCATTTCATTGCAATGATTACAGTCTCCTCTGTGCATCATCGTTCAACAGTATTTGCTTCTTTCTATTCCCTCTGTTTTTTTTTATTTTGGGGATGTACACAAAACATTCAGGAATATACAATAATTTAAATAAACAAAGGTCACATTCTGCAAGCCTGCCTCCTGGCCACCAGCACCTGGCTGGCAGCACACAGCCTTTCTCTTTCCATGATCCAGAGTCCTCAGCTGCTCTATTTAAGAGACAACTATTTTTATGTTAATCTTAAAACTGTTGGTGTTTTGATTGTTAAAATGCTGCAGAAAGGAGTACTGAAATGAGTTTCAACTCATACTGACCCTGTGAGTTTGGGTTTTTAAAGGAAGCAGCTGGTGGGTTTGAACCACTGACCTTGCAGTTAGCAGTCCAGTTCATATCCTATACTGCCACACCAGGATTCCATCCTAAACTAGAACACAGTTCATTTTGAACTTTTTTTTCGTTTCCAATTTACTGTATTTCAGAACAAAGAAATTATAGAATAAAATGTATGTGTATGAACTCGAGAAAATTTCTTTTACATTTATTTTTCCAATGGGAAAAAAGTTCAGTTTTATAAAAAAATAAACAAAAACAAAAAACTATACTCTCATAGCAACCCTGCACAGGCTTTCTGAGGCTGTGATTCTTCATAAGAGTAGAACGCCTCATCTTTCTCCCATGGAACAGCTGGTACCTTCGAACTGCTGATCTTGAGGTTAGCAGCCTGACTCGTAACCACTACGCTATCAGAGAGCATGTCTAAAATTAGGGTTCAAGAGTCAGTTAAAGAGGAAGGTAGAATCTCCATTGAGTAGTATCCAATCTGTAGTCTGGGCGGAGCTAATGAAAGGAGATGGGATAGGTCCCTTTTGGTACAATGGTGAATAATTGTTATCAGAACTGACTGCGAGGGTTGGAAATGTAAAGGTGGACATTTTGTAGCAAAAGGAGGGGAGTGATTGACTCTGCAGTCCAGGAGCGGAAGTCCCTAGAACCATCAAGGGAGAAGAGCGGAGTGCGAGACCCTACCCAGAGAAGCAGTGACGCAGAGATGGAGGCAGAGATGATGATGTGGAGAGATGGAGTGGCCAGGGACTCTAGACCCAGAGAGGGAGACAGGCTTGTAGGGTATACCCTTTGGTTGGTTGATGATGCATGGAGGAGAATGTAACCATGGCAATGAAACGATATACGATAGGATGAATGTAAAGCTAATGTTCTCCCATGTAAAAACTAATACATAATTCACAAAAAAACATAAAAAAAAAAGTCAGTTAAAGATAGAAACTGAAGTTGCTTATTTCTGCTAAGCATCTTAAATAAAGAACATGAATTCCATGAGAAGATAGAGCTTTCATCAGAAATGTCTGTTAAAAGAACCACCTCTGCATATACTGGTTACTATTTTGACTTGTTCTAAAACCACAGGCTGTGGAATTAGGAAAATTCTATGTTAAGGTAAGTCTCTTGCTTCCCAGTCATGGACTCCTGGTGTGGCACTTTAGGATCAGCAATGGACTGCAAACCACAAAGTCAGCCAGCAGTTCAAACCCAGCAGCTATTCCTCAGAAACCCTATACAGGGTCACTATGAGCTGGAACCAACTCAACAACACTTAAAAATAACAACTGAAGTTCCTGTATATTTTCTTTTGATTGAAAGCTATGGGATGAATGAATTAAATGATAATTAATAGCTATATATAACTCCAGTAAATATGCAAAATACTCAAATATTAAGTTCTTATTGCTATTCAATTAAAATTATGGTAACTTTCTGAAGTGACAGGTTCCATTTCTTTCTTCTTTTTTTTTTTAAATTAGAGCCCAGGAGCAATTTCTTACATTCACAGTTAAATAGCTTACTTTCACACAAAAAATTCAGTATTCAAGCAAATAAATAATAAAATAACACATAATTTAAGCTTAGTGTGTTCAAAAAATTTTTGTGTAAAGCCTACCGGAACCCTTGCTCTTTGATAGCAAATGCTGGTGTTTCCAAAGGGAAGATTTCAGACTGCACAAACAGCTCCCTCACTCTTCGGTCTATGACTTTCCCATACTGAGCACCAGCATCCAGAATGACAACAGCTCCTTCATAGTGATGAAGGCCATCCTTAAGGTCTCCGCCAGCATTTTCCAGCTGAAAATAATCCAACAAATAGGTTCTTAATTATGAAACTCAGAATTTTTTTTTTTAATAATAGATTACTATTTACTCTCAAACCATAGAAACAAAGAGTATTAACTTAGGACTTTTTAAGTTACCAATTCAAAACACTCCTTTCAAAAGGAAGATGTTAATATATACCCACATAGTTAAACAATTAATTCAATAAGCACTACCATTTATTGACTAGGTTAGTTATATAGACAGACAGAACCATATATGTGGTACTGAGTAGTACATGTGCATTACCTAATTAACAGAATGAACATATGAACTAATTTTCCCAAAAGAGATTCCTGGTTTATACCTGCTAATCTGGCATTATTAATAGTGTCCCCTTTCAATCCTGAAAGTGTCCCAGTTCAGACAATAAATTATACAGCTGTCCTACTCTCATACAGTCCCAAAAGAGAAGTACTAATGAGGACACTAAATGTTTTATTTTTGCTATTGCTGTTAAGTGTCGTCCAATTGGTTCCAACTCATAGCAATCATGTATAGGGTTTCCAATCATGCTAAGGGGTCTGAACTGCAGACCCTGTGACTGGCAGTCCAGTGCTTATCCCACTACAAATTGACCATACTGAACTTTTTCTACTATCTGAGGAAAATGATAAAACATATTCATCTAATCCAAACCCACCGATTTTTGTTTCTCCCGTCATGTACACTGATAACTTTTCTTTAAAACAATTTGACAAAATATAAAATTTTAAATTATGGGTGTTGAAAAATTTACTTGGAACAGGCTTCAAAATAATGCAAGAGGGAGTGTTGTTATTAAGTACCATCGAGTCTGTTCCAACTCATAGCATCCCTGTATAGGGTTTCCAAGGAGCAACTGTTGAGTTTGAACTGCCGAAGCTGCAATTCAAAACGACCTTGCAGTCCAGCACATTAACCCACGGTGCCACACGAGGTGTGTATAAATCAAACAAAGCTGGTCGTGTATTACTGAATCACAGAAGTTGGAGAAGTATACCATACAAAATTAGTCTATTTTGTTTTATTATTTTAAATTTTAAGTTCATAATGAAAATTTTTTTAAATATATGTTCACCCCCTCAATATACAGGGTAAGCAGGGATGGGAAACTTGGACACTGGCTACCCAAAATGGGGGTGCTACAAAGGCAAGAAGTGACTAGCTTACAAGCTTTCAAGAGGGAGCCTAGATCAAGAGGGTGCAGAGGAAGGTAGAATCTCCATTGATTAATATCCAATCTGTCTCCGAGGAGCTGATGAAAGGAGATGGGGATAGCATTCATGTGACACAATAGTGAATAAAGAGAGAGAGAGGGAAAAAAAAAAAAAATAGATAGATAGTTATTGTTGTTAAGTGCCATCGAGTCGGTTCTGACCCATAGAGACCCTGAACAGGGTTTCCGAGGCTGTAAATCTTTACGGGAGCAGAAAGCCTCATCTTTCTCCCGTGGAGCAGCTGGTAGTTTCGAACTGCTTACCTTGCAGTTCACAGCCCAATTCGTAACCACTTCACTACCAGAGCTCTAGATAGACAGATAGATAGATAGATAGATAGATAGATAGATAGATAGATAGATAGATAGATGGATATATATATAGATATATATACACACATACATACATACATACATACATACATACATACATACACACACACACACTCCACGGCACATAACCACCACCATATATAAAAATATATATATGGAGTCTTGGTGTGGTGCTGTGGGTTAATGCGCCAGACTGCAAAGCCATTTGAACTTCAAGGTTCATATGCACACATATGAAAAAGAAAAGTATGTATGACTGTAAATGAACTGAGTGATGAGACTACAGGTGATTTTTTTCTCTAGATGTAAAACTTACCTTTTCATACTTAAGTAGCCAACTCTTTTCGTCCATCTCCATTTACCTACTAAAAATGAATGAACTGCAGACCTTGCCTAAGATACCATTATCACTACAACCACCCACCATAAAGAAAATGCAATAATGG
This sequence comes from Chrysochloris asiatica, assembly GCF_000296735.1. Classification (NCBI taxonomy): domain Eukaryota; kingdom Metazoa; phylum Chordata; class Mammalia; order Afrosoricida; family Chrysochloridae; genus Chrysochloris; species Chrysochloris asiatica. The sequence continues at coordinate 3,174,427 of NW_006408631.1, forward strand.
TAGCTAACTACAAATGAGGTTTATAAAAGTGACCTAACCACAGGCCAGAAACACTCAAATCACAAAAAGGAAAGTTTTAATCATATGGCTGGCTATTCAACAATCTGGAAAAATCGAATCAAACACACACGCAGCTTAGAGAATGTTATTAGTACAAGAAATACGAAAGCAGTCTCCTTTCAAAACTGCCATTAGTCTTATCACACACACATATACACACATTCCCTATCGGGCTGCGAACCTTAAGGTCAGCGGTTCGAAACTACCAGCCGCTTCCCGGGAGAAAGATGAGGCTTTCTACTCCCGTAAAGATTCACACCCTCGGAAACCCTGTACAGGGTCGCTATGGGTCGGAACCGACTCGATGGCACTTAACATCACAATATTGTATAAATTTCGAGGACTCAAAAACATCAACTTCATAATTTTTGCTAAATCCAAGTATAACCACAGCAACATTAGTGTCTGGAGAGTATAGCATCAAATCTGTTTTTGAGATGGTCTCTAAATTCAGATGGGGTATGCTTAAGGATCATGTGTTAGATCTCGTGAAATTTTTTTCCCATTTTTTTTTAAGCTTCAGCCTGAGCTTGAATGTGAGCAATTGATTGTGCAATAGTAAGTCCCTAGACTTGTTTTGGCGTACGATACTGAACTTTTTCACTGTCTCTTCCCACAGATGTAGTCCATTTGATTCTTCATCTGGTGAGGTTCATATGTATAGTCATTTTTTATATTATTTAAGAAAGGTATTTGCTACCATAAAGGGGAGAGTAGTTTAATTGAACATTCCAGGAAAAGAAGACCCTAGGACCACCAAGGGAGAAGTGCGTGAGCAGAATGTGGGACTCTATTCACCAAAGCAGCAACACCAAAAATGGAGACAGAGATGAGGACATGGAGCGATAGAGCAGCTGAGGATTCTATTCTCAGGAAAGAGAAAGGCTGTGTGCACAGGAGGGCAGGAGGCAGGCTTGTAGAATGTGTCCTTGGGTTGTTTAAATGATTGTATATTCCTGAATGTTTTAGTATACATTAATTTAAAAAAAAAAAAAAAAAAAGAGGGAATTAGAAGCAAATACTGTTGAATGATGCATGTTGGGGATTGTAATCACTTCAATGAAACATTAAAAGCTTTTTAAAAAAGTATTTTCAATGCAGATATATTGGTCTTATAAAATTCTATCATGCCATCTCCAGCATCAGTTCAATCACCAATGCTGTTTTCCAACTACTGATCCTTCCTCTTTATTCCCAACCTTCACATTCCCATCACCAATTAATAACACATCTTGATTGCATGTTTGATCTATTTCAAACTAAATAAGTTGGTAATATTTAATATTCTTCTATTTCATCATTACTGGCTTCCATGGTTTGTGCATAAATTTTAATAATAGTGGTATTAACTGGTCTTCCTTGTTTTTGTTGTTATTATTAAGTGCTATGGAGTCGGTTCCAACTCATAGAGACCCTGTTATGGGGTTTCCAAGGAGCAGCTGGTGGTTTGAACCACTGACCCTGTGGTTAGCAATCCAGTGTTTATCCTACTTTATAACACTAGGAGAGTGGTCTTCCTTGTAGGCATATTTATAATATACTATCACAGATAGCATTGTACTTCAGGAAGATAGATCTTGAAATGTTCTTTTTGATGATGACTGCTATGCATTCTTCTTGAATTTGTTCATTTCTGACATAGTAAACCATATGACTGTCAGATTCAAACTAGCTAATACTAGTCTATTTCAGCTCACTAATTCCTAGGATATCTATCTTTATGCATTGCATTGCATTTTGCCAACTTCCAATTTTTCTAGATTCATACTTCATACATTCCATCAGCTGTGCCCCATCAGCAAATGAAAGCTCCGAAAGCTTTGCTCCATCCATATCATGGGTTATGTGTTGGACTGCAAAGTCGGTTTGAACCGGAAGGTCACCGGTTCAAGCTCACCAACTGCTCCTTGGAAACCCTTTACTAGGTCACTATGAGTTGTAATCGACTCGACGGCACTAACAACTCTTACTTTGAGATGTCAGCTCTTCCCTAGTAGTATTTTAAGTGCCTTCCAACCTAAGAGGCACCTCTTTCAGCATTATACCTGACCATGTCCACTGATATTTCATAAGGTTTTCAGGGGCTAAGCATTCAGAAGTAGTCTGCCTCTTCTTCCTAATCTGTCTCAGTCTGAAAGCTTCATTGAAACTTGTCCACCATGAGTGACCCTGCTAGTATTTAAAATCCCAGTGGCATAGCTTCCAGCACTACAGCAACATAAAAGCCACCACAGTATGACAAACTGACATACTTGCTATACCTAATGGTGTGACTGGACAAGCGTAATCCTTCACACTTTTGTCAGCAGCCTATTTTAAAACTTTATGAAGGACTTAGTTCTGGTTATTATCTGAAATCTTTCAGTTGACACCTTCTGCTAAGCTCAAGAAGTATTTATGTCAAAAATTCACAATGAAACTTTGGACATGTTATCAGGACAGACTAGTACCTGGAGAAGGACGTCATGCTTTGTAAAGTAGAGGTTCAATGAAAAAGAGGAAGAAGCTCAATGAGATGGATTGACCCAGTGACTGTAACAATGAGTTCAAATATAACAATTGTGACGATGCTGCAGGACTGGGTAGTACATTGTTCTGCTGTACAATGGATTGCTACGAGTCGGGCTACACCACACCGAACAATAGCATACTACTAGGTACCTTTTTTAACATTCAAATTTAGCAGTCTGGTAAACCATTTACACATACTTTTTATAACTATACACCTTCTGTTTCAATTGACAAAATGTCAGCTTCTATTGTATAAAATATTATATCACAACCAATTCCAAGAATATTTTTTAATTTCATAAGAATTTTGTTTATACCATGACCCTTTGTACCACCAAGTATGAATGAACAGTACCATAAAATCATATCTATCATCAAAAAAAAATTCACAATGAAGAAACCTGAAATATTAACTATGAACCTTAAGGGGAAGTGAATTTATACTTCTGATTAGCCTTGTTTCTCATGGTTCCTTCAAAGTCATTCCAAATCCTATTCTATCTTACCTACTGTAAGATGCCAATAGCATCTTTCAATTTTAAGTGGGCAGCATTCCTGAGCATAATGAACAGTCTGATTTACTATCTAAATCAGTAAATTTTAAAAACAATTCAGTCTGGATTAAAGACTCTGATACTAGTTTTTAGCAGCCATTTCAGACAGCCAGTCACCCTCACCTCCCCACAACAAATACAAACATATATATACACCAAAACCATAAAAGCACCAGAGGAATTCCATCTTTTCAGGTAAACTAAGTCTAGTTCTAATGGGTTTGCTCTGTACAATAAGAACACTTGGTAAGATTATAAAGCCACAAATCAGTATCGGCTTTCTCTTCAAATTGGAGGGAAAAATCAATTCAGCCCAGGGTCACAATTTCTAACATCAATTTTGAAACATTTTGTAATTTGTGTTTTAATTAATCTAAAATACAACTTTCTAGAAAAATTCAGGCAATATGTTTTTGGTTGATACAATACTATAATTATGTCACCTGTTCTAAAATTAAAATAAGAAAATTTGGCACTGCTAGCTAAAAAAACAATCAAGTACAAGCTCTTTACCTCATGATCTTTAAATTCCTCTAAGCTTTATTATAGTTGGCTTTCCCATTCAATAAAAAGCATTAGCCAACTGAAGAATACTACTATCATTTTATGCCAGCCTATATGCCAAATCTAGAGTCCTGGTGTGACACTGTGAGTTAATGTACTACACCACAAGGTCAATTTGAAATGCAAGGCAGGAGGTTCAAATTCACCAGCTGCTCCTTGGAAAACCTATGCAGGGTCACTATGGGTCGGAATCGACTCGATGGCACTTAACAACAAACATTCAGTAATAACTGTTAATATACTATTAAAATACTAAAAGTTCTGAAATATGTTTAGTCTGATTAATTCTGTTCATTAAACTCCTCATAGTTTATTTCAAGTTTTGTCGCTGTTTTTTTTTTAATATTGACCTTTAGTTGTCCTGAGAGACTTTCCATTTGTATTGTGACCAATATCTCTTCTGAATAGAGATGAATATTCTTAAAAAAAAAAAATCAGCAAGCCAAATCCAGCAACATTAAAGAAAAAAACTAAATACCATTAACTGAGATTTACCTCAGTAGTGCAAGTTGGTTTAATATAAAATATAAATATAAAAATTGCCAACAGATCAAGTGGCAAAAACATAGGCTCATCTCATTAGACACAAAAAAAGTCTATGACAAAATTCAACATCCCATTATAAAAATATTCAGTAGAACCTTCCTCCATTGTTGGTTGTTGTTAACTGTCATCAAATCGGTTCCTACTCATAGCAATGGCTGGTGGTTTTGAACCACCACCTTGTGATCCTACAGTGCCATACCAGGATCCACTGTTGGTAGGAGTGCAATATGGTACAACTATTGTAAAAAGGTTTTTCACCCATTTTTTTTTTTTTTTTTGCTGTGAATTGAGTTGGTTTCTAGACAAGCTCATCAGTTTCACATTCAACAAATTATACACTTTGTTTCATTTCAATGACTACAATCCCCTCCAAGCAACAACAGTTGTCCTGCTTCCTCCCTGTGGTTATCCATGTACAAATATCCTCTTTCAAACTAATATATTTGTGGTATATATATATATATATGTTGTCCTTAGCGTAGTGGTTACAAATCTGGCTACTAATCTCACTGCCAGCAGTTTGAAACTACCAACTGTTCCACGGGAGAATGATGAGGCTTTCTGCTCCCGCAAAGATTTATAGCCTTGGAAACCTTGTACAGGGTCGCTATGAGTCAGAGAACTCCATGGCACATAACAACTACAACGTATGTTGTCATTAAGTGCTGTTGAGAAAATTCCATCCATCCCACTCTTCCTCCCATATTTTGTTGCTCCCTGATGATTCCTCAATCTGATGATTCCTCAAGAAGTTAACCATGTAGCCTTACAATTCCATTTGTAGGTTTTTATTTACCCAAATGACTTGAAAGCAATAACACAAACATATGTATACAAATGTTCATTGTAGCACTGTTCACAAATATCCAAAAGGTGAAAGCAGCCTAAATGTCCCTTAAATGATGAATGAGTAAACAAAATGTGGTATATTCATACGTGAAATATTAGTCATAAACAGAAACAAACTCCTGATACAACGTGGATGAACCTTGAAAACCTGCAGAGTGAAGTAGTAGTCAACAACAAAAGAATATTTTATGAACCAATTTATAAAATATCTAGAACAGGCAATTGTGTAAAGACCAAACTTTATTAGGGGTCTAGGGAAGAAGGAAAGGAGATAGCATTTAGGAAGAATTAAGTATCCACTTATGGTGATAAAAACTTGGCAACAGAGACTGATGATGGTTGCACAAGATTATCATTTTTATCACAATTATGCATGTAAATTTGGTTAAAATGTTAACTTGTCAAATATCATGATATATATATACATATATACGTATGTGTGTATGTATGTGTATGTATATAAATGATTTTTTACAATTAAAAAAATACTTCAACCTGATAAGGCGGCATCTAATAACAAACAAAAACGTATCCAGTATCATAATTGGACTCCTGGTGCAGCAGCACTAGCAAACCAGATCCAGACTGCCAATCACAAGGTCAGCAGTTCAAACCCACTAGCTGCTTCTCAGAAACACTATTCAGGGTCACTATGAGTAGGAACCAACTCAACCAACAACACTTAACATAATTATAATTAGGATTCTCTAGGTTATTTACAAAGTCTCCCGGTGTGGTGCTGTAGGATAAGCAATGGAATTCAAACTACAAGGTCAGCAGTTCAAACCTACTAGCTGCTCTTTGAAAACCCTCACTAGGAGTCAGAAATTACTTGAGGACACTTAACAACATGTGCCATGGAGTTGGTTCCAACTCAAAGTGACCCTGCATTGGCTTTCCAAGATTAGCAGCCCGATTCGTAACCACTACGCTACTAGAACTCCTTACAACAATAGGTAATGCAAAAAAAAAGAGCCCTGGTAGCACTGTGGGTTAGATCTTGGGCTGCAACTCAAGGTTGGCAGTTCAAGCTCTTTGGGAGAAAGATTAGGCTGCCTGCTCTATAAAGATTTAATATCTTGAAAATCCTATACATAGTCTGAATAGACTATGGCAGTAGGTGTGGTGTGATTTGGTTTTGTTTGTTTTGGAGATGATGCAAATGGTTAAATACTCAAGTACTAAGGAGCTCTGGTAGCACAGTGGTTACGAATCAGGCTGCTAATCTCACGGTCAGCAGTTCTAAACTACCAGCTGTTCCACGTGAGAAAGATTTACAGCCTCGGAAACTCTGTACAGGGTCACTATGAGTTGGAACCGACTCCATGGCACATAACAACAAGTCAATCGGTGAGACAGGTACTATAGTGGTTACAAGTCGGGCTGCTAACCTTAAAGACAACAGTTCAAAATTACCAGCTGTTCTTCGGAAGAAAGATAAGGCTTTATGCTCCCATGAAGAATTACAGCCTTGGAAATCCTATACAGGTAAAGGGAACTCTAAAGAATACAATAAAAAGACAATATTGTTGTTTTTAAGTGCTCTCAAGTTGGTTCTGACTCTTAGCAACCCACTGTAGGGTTTTTGAGGAGCAGCTGGTGAGTTCTTAACTGTTGACCTGTGGTTCAAGCTGGCCTTGTAGTCTGTCTCTAATGTTTATCCTACAGCTCCACACCAGGTTGTTGATGTTAAGTGCTGTCAAGTCAATTGCAACCCACAGTGACCCCATATAGGGTTTCCAACCCTGTTGTGGTCCAGTGCTTATCCTACAGGTGCCACACCAAGATTCCAGGTTGAAAAAGGAGAAGAAGAAAAAAAAAAAAAGAAGAAATAACTTCAGCAAGCTTTCAAGATATAGGGCCAATATACAAAACTCAACTGTATTTCAATACACTTGCAATGAACAACTCAAAAATTAAATTAAGAAACCAATCCCACTTACCATTTGAAAAAATAAAACAGAAATAAATTTTACCAGAATGTACAAATATATGTATAATACTTTATAAAAATGACATTTGAATTGTTGTCAGAATTTTAAAAGACATCATGGGTCATGGATTGGAAGACTTAATATTTTTAAGATGGTGATGTTCCCCAAATTGATCTACAAATTCAATGCAATCCCTATGAAAATCTCAACTGACTTCTCTGCAGAAATTGACTCACTGCAATCCTGTATACGGTTTCCCAAGGAGAACATAACTTTGAACAGCTTGCCACTCAAACCACCTTTCAATCCAGGACATATCCTACAGTGCCCACACCACACATGTATGTTTCACTGGTTTTGCTTTAGAAAACCCAGCCTAAGACATGTGGTACTGAGAGAGTGGGGTTCCAGAGACGCAAAATCACAGGAATAAGCTTTCTAAACTGATACTCAAGTCTGACTAATTTTAAAGGCACTGATATAGGGAAGAGGCATGTCTGCCCAGGCTTTATTGGAATGAACCTTGGGCTGATTTTGAATTTGATTCCCTTTCCCCCTCATGAAGTAAGAGGAAGTCACACATGGTCCCCACATGGTTTCTGCAGTTGGCATCAGGAAAAGGATTCGTTGCAAGGGCTCCAGACTCATGGCAGCACTCATTCTATAAAAGAAACAATAAAGGAGAATGGGATAAAATGTTTCAGTCTGCGGGGAAAGCAGCTTCTGCAATCGCATGTAGTCTATGTCAGGTGGCCAAGGTCTACAGAAATTCACCCTGCCAAAGGCCAAAGATTATATGCACATTTGTTGTTGTTACTGCTGTTGTTAGGTGCCATAACGAGTCAATACCGACTCATAGAGACCCTATATACAACAGAACGAAACACTGCCCGTTCCTGGGCCAACCTCACAATTGTTGCCACGCTTCAGCCCATTGATGCTGACACTTTGCCAATCCATCTCGCTGGGGGTCTTCCTCTTTCTCTCTGACCCTCTCCATCTTACCACATATGATATTCTTCTCCAGCGACTGGTCCCTCCTGACAATATGTCCAAAGTATGAGAGATGAAGTGTGGCCATCCTGGCCTCCAAGGAGCACTCTGGCTGCACTTCTTCCAACAAAGATCTGTTGGTTCTATGGGCAGCCCATGGCACTTCCAATATTCTCCTCCAACACCATAACTCAAATGCATCAATTCTTCTGTTATGCCCAGAATTCAGGGTCCCCAATGACCACCCAGGAACCGTCACCAATGTAAAAACATAAGGGTTGTTTATTCAAGCTCGAGCCAGGTCTCTAACCTTATCTGACGCAGCGGAATAGGGAAAGAGCCCCAAACTTTTGTCTGCAAGGTTTTTATAGAGTTTTTTAAACAGCTCAGGTTTCTCAGCTTTACAATCTTTGGATTGGTTAACAATTGGCAAACTATGAGATGTTACAGTTTAATTGGTCAGGACTGGTCGTCTTTGTTCTTAGGCTAGGATAAAGGAAAACATCTGGCCTCTGGCCTTGAGCTGCCTGGCTATATATTATTTTCTTGGAGCTAGAGGACGTGCTAAAGCTTATATACGAAATGGATTCTTCTCTTTGGTCCTACACTACCGTCTTTCTTATTCACTGACCAGCTTTTACAAGCATATGAGTTTATTGAAAATACCATGGCTTGGGTCAAGCACACCTTAGTCCTCAATCTGACATCTTTGCTCTTCAACACTTTAAAAAGGTCTTGTGCAGCAGTTTTTTTGCCCAATGCAATACATCGTCTGATTTCTTGACTGCTGCTTCCATGAGTGTGACAGTTTGTTATAGCATAACTAACAGCCCTCATTTAAACTAGATATCCACTTAGTTATTTCAGCCCCATCTCACCCTGCCCCCCCCCCCCAATCACCCCACCACCACACCCTATGGAAAAATAAGAAACTTCTTACAGAAATACAGTGCAGGTCAGAATGACCCAAGGACACCTGAAAAACAGGATAAAAACTTAGCCCATCCATACAAACAAGATAAGGGTTTATTGGTGGATTTACTCCCACTTACAGGATAAGGGTCTGCTGGAATTTTCCACAACAGGTAACAAGACAAGTCTGTTTTAACCACTCTGTGTTTTTGTATAAAACCCTGTTCCCCTCCTTACTTGGGGGGCTCAGAGTGATTTGGGCTTGAGCTGACACTCTGGCCTCATGCAATAACTTTGCTCTTCAAGATTTTCGCAACAAGTTGATTCAAGAAGAAGGATGTCCTTGACAATTTCAATCTTTTCTCCATTGAAAAGAATGTTGTTTACTGGTCCCGCGGTGAATATTTTTGTTTTCTTTACATTGAGATGTAATCCATACCAAAGGTTGTGTTGTTCCATCTTCATCAGTAAATATTTTAAGTCCACTTCACTTTCAGCAAGCAAGGTTGTATCATCTACATGTCACAGGTTGTTAATGAGTCTTCCTCTAATCCTGATGCCACGTATTTCATAGAACCCAGCTTCTCGGATTATTTCCTCAGCATACAGCTTGAATAAGTATGGTCAAAGAATATAACCTTGTCTCACACCGTTCTCAATTTTTAACCATTCAATGTTCCCATGTTCTGTTCGTACAACTGCCTCTTGGTCCATGTAGATTCCTCATGAGCACAATTAAGTGTTTCGGAATACTCATACTTCACAATGTTGTCCATAGCTTGTCATGATCCATACAATCGAAAGCCTTTGCATAGTCAGTAAAGCACAAGTAAAACATCTTTCTGGTATTCTCTTTCAGCCAATATCCATCGGACATCAGTAATGATATCCCTCATTCCACGACCTCTTTTGAATCCAGCTTGAACTTCTGGAAGTTCCCTGTCAAGGTATGGCTACAGCCGTTTCTGTATTACATTTAGTAAAACTTTACTAGCATGGGATTTGTTGTTGTTATATGCTATGAAGTCGGTTCCGACTCATAGTGACCCTGTACAGGGTTTCAGAGGCTGTAAAATCTTTACGAGAGCAGAAAGCCTCATCTTTCTCTCGTGGAATAGCTGGTAGTTTCGAACTGCTGACCTTGCGGTTCACAGCCCGATTCCTAACCACTATGCTACCAGAGCTCAAGATATTGTCCAATGATTTCCGCATTCCACTGAGCCACCTCTCTTTGGAATGGGCACAAATACGCATCTCTTCCAATCAGTCGGCTAGATAGTTGTCTTCCAAATTTCTTGGCATACATGAGTGAGTGCCTCCAGTGCCGTCTTTCTTCAAATATTTCAATTCTGATTCCATCAATTCCTATAGCCTTGCTCTTTGTCAATTCCTTCAAAGCACCTTGGACTTCCTCCTTCAGTATCATTGGCTATTGATCATGTGCTACTTGTTGGAATGGCTGAACATCAACCATTTCCTTTTGGTATAGTGACTCTGAGTATTCCTTCCGTCTTCTTCTGATGCTTTCTGCATCAGTCAATAATTTGCCCAGAGAATCCTTCAATAACGGAAGTCGAGGTTTGAATTTTTTCTTCAGCTCCTCCAGCTTAAGAAATGCTGAGCGCATTCTTCCTTTTTAGTTTTCTGACCCCCAGATCTTTGCACATTTTGTGGTAGTATTTGACTTTGTCTTCTGGACCTGACCTTTGAAATTTTCTGTTCAACTCTCGTACCTCCTCATTTCTTCCATTTTTTAGCACATAAATAGTATTAACTCAAAGGAAAACAAAGACTGCACTTGAATGTTTTAAAAGTTTTATTGTGATTTCTCCTGCTCCTCAGAAACCCTATACAATAGGGTTGCTATGGGTCAGAACTGACTCAATGACACTTAACATTATTGCAAAACAGACATACACGTATGATAGAAATGAATATTAGAAATTATGATTACAGAGACTTTGTAAGCCTGACTTTTTTTTTTCTTAAAAGGGGAGTTAGAATTGCCTGGAAAAAATGGACTTCTTGCTTTAAGCCTTTGGGGAGCACAGGGCCTTAGGTGGAATCCTGAGCCCTACCCAGAGCCTTCAGAGTTGGAACAATTGCATTTGAAAAAATCTGCAGACCAACCCAGAAGTACTAGGAGAACAGGAGATTCATAACTGAAAGAAAGCAGAGAAAAAACAGCCAGAATGTTTGGGTTATTTTTGAGATTCAAGCAAGCTGTTTTCTTTGAAAGTAACAAGCCAAGAAAAGTTGGCCCATCAAATAAAATCCCTTCTAAGGCTCAACATTCTAATCAATGAAGAAAAAAATTGAAGTTGTCAAGGACTTCATTCTTCTTGGATCAACTATATAACACTCATGGAAGCAGCAGTCAAGAAATCAAATGACCCATTACATTAGGAAACTCTGCTGCACAAGAACTTTTTAAAGCGTTGAAGAGCAAAGATGTCAGCTTGAAGACTAAGGTGCACCTGACCCCAAGCTATGGTATTTTCAATAACCTCATATGCATGCGAAAGCTGAACAGTAAATAAGGAAATACCACAGAAGTGAACAGGAAAAGGTAAAAACATTCACTGCCTTCTCCTCCCAGGAGTCAAGCTAGAATGTTAATCAGGTTACTTAGTAGGACCAATCCTCTGGTTTCCCAACTGTCTTCAAACAGGTCCGTAACCTAATCCTTCCCCGATTCTGACCCCATATAAGTCTGCAGTGCCCTTTATTCAGCACTCAGAATCTGGAAAAATTAGCTCCTCTGAGCCAGCCAGCTTAATAAAATCTGAAACTCTGCTTCACCTCTCCAAGTGGCCTCGGTTTCTTCAACAGATCAAGAGCTGCTATGACACTCTCGAATCTAAAACTGTTGTTACAGAAGAATTGACGTTTTTGAATTATGGTGTTGGAGGACAATACTGAAAGTGCCATGGGCTGCCAAAAGACCAAACAGATCTATGTTGGAAGAAGTGCAGCCAGAGTGCTCCTTGGAGGCCAGGACGGCCACACTTCATCTCTCATACTTTGGACATATTGTCAGGAGGGACCAGTCGCTGGAGAAGGATATCTATCATGTGTGGTAAGGTAGAGAGGGTCAGAGAGAAAGAGGAAGACCCACAGTGAGATGGATTGGCAAAGTGTCAGCATCAATGGACTGAAGCGTGGCAACAATTGTGAGGTTGGCCCAGGATAGGGCAGTGTTTCGTTTTGTTGTACATAGGGTCTCTACAAGTCGGTACGGACTCTATGGCACCTAACAACAACAAATGTGCATATGATCTTGGGCCTTTGGCAGGGTGAATTCCTGTAGACCTTGGCCACCTGACATAGGCTACATGCGATTGCAGAAGCTGCTTTCCCCTCAGACTGAAACATTTTATAAACATTTAATAAAATCCCTTCTAAGATTCAACATTTTTATCAATGAAGAAAACAAATTGAAGCTGTCAAGGACTTCATTCTTCTTGGGTCAACTATCAACACTCATGGAAACAGCAGCAACAACTGTAAGGTTGGCCCATGATCCGGCAGAGTTTCGTTCTGTTGTGCATAGGGTTGCTGTAAGTTGGTATCAACTCAACAACAAGATTGAAAGTAGGGGCTCTGGTAGTAGCTCTGGTAACGTAGTGGTTACAAATCGGGTTGATAACCTCAAGGTCAGCAGTTAGAAACCACCAGCTACTCCGTGGGAGAAAGATGAGGCTTTCTGCTCCTGTAAGGAGCCTCGGAAACCCTGTACAGGGTCGGTATGAGTCGGAATTGACTCCAAGGCACACCACCACCAAGGCTGAAAGTTAAAGGGAACTGGTGAGCTGTATGCTCGTTGGTGACCACCTGGGTCTACTTGTGAGTGTAATTAGGGGCAATGCAGAAATGAAGATACAGCAATGAAGCAACTAAAAACGGGAAGTAGTTAAGTCTTCATTTCAGGAATAGCCGATGATGAAGAAACTGAAGAATTCTACCAACTTCTACAGTATGAAAATAAACATGCAATCAAAATACACTGATAATTACTTGCGACTCACTGGATTGTGAAAGTTGGAAACAAAAAAGAGGGATCCATAGCTGGAGAATATAACCTTGGTGATAGAAATTATGTTGGGGATTACATGACAGAATATTTCAAGGTCAATGACTTTTTCATTGCAAATACTTTCCTTCAGCAACATAAAAGGTTCTTTGCGTAGACCTCACCAAAGGGAGTACACAGAAATCAAATTAACTATATCTGTGGGAAGAGATGATAGAGACACTCTATATCATCAGCCAAAGCAAGGCAGGGCAGACTTAAACAGACCATAATTGCTCATATGCAAGTTCAGGTAGAAGCTGAAGAAAATTAAATCAAGTGTAAGAGAACCAAACACCGACCATTAATATGTCCCATTTGAATTCAGAGACCATCTCAAGTAGACTTAATGTACTGAACACTAATGACAAAACAAGAGTAGTTGTGAGATGGTATCAAGAGCCTTATATATACATAGTTCGGGGGTTGGGGAGAGCAGTACACAAGAAGGGGCAGGGGGCGGGAGAACGAGGTAGATACGGGAACACTGAGACAGGTTTGCATGGGCTAAATGGGACAGAGGTAAATAGTAATGCATGCTCAACCTTGGAACAACAGAGTTCTGTGATACAGAGATCAAGGCATAGTTTGAAGAGGGGAAATAATATAAGATGCATGACCATCTTATGTACATTGGTTTCCCTTGCCTACTATTGTAAAAAGGAAACCTGAGTGGGATAGAAAGGAATGTCAGGAAACATGATTACAGAGAGCTTGTAAGCCCATCTTCTGCCTATAACTGATTGGAATACTTAAAAGGGGTTCTAGAACTTGCCCAGTGAAATAGGCCTCTTGTGAAGCCTTTGTAGTGTATAAGACCTTAGGTGGAATCCTGAGTCCCATCCAAAACCTTCTGAGGTGGGACATTCCCACTAGAAAGGACTAGCAGACCAGCGTGAAACAGCTAAAGTGACAGAAGATTCATCTTCAAAGAAAGATCATCAAAGAAAAATCCAATACAAAAATGGCAGTATGACTGGCTACAAGAACAAGCAATTTGTTTGCCGGGAAGCCATCAAGGCAAGCAATCAAGTCCCTTCAGGACAAACTCCCCTCTAAGACTGAAACTCAAAAGGAACACATGAGCAGGCATGTAAGCTTGCTGACTACCACACTGGTCTACTGGTGTGTAGAAGACAGGAAAAGGCGGCAGTGAAGAAATGGGCTGATGTCACGTTCCACAGACCCCCGTTGACCTGGAAATGAGAGAGGGAAGAGGAAGGGCTGGTTGGTCCAAAGTGTGGTGAGACCTGAGGACACCTGAACCTATAGACAAGGACATAGCCACAGAGGACTAAAGCTGAGAGTGAAGCATCCAGCTGATATGAAGTGAGAGGAGGCACAAAAGAACGCCCAAAGTTGCAGATAGCACCCATTTGACCTAGCCTCGATTGACCTAGCCTCTATAGACTGATAATCAGAACTTGACTAAAGAAGATAAAAAAAGAAAAAAAAGAACAGTTTTTGATAAAGGAAATGAGGGTAAATTGCTACAATTTGATGATCTTGACTTATATTCATGGAGGTAGTAACTCTAAATAACAACAGAGAGGGAAACAGTCTTCACATCAAGTATCAATGCTATCCCCTCTGTACACAGGGTAGATAGGGATGAGCAACTTAGACACTGGCTACCTAAAAAGAGGGGGTGCAAAAGGCACAAAGTGATTGGTTTCAAAGTATAAGGTTTCAAAGGGGAGCAGTGGTTACGAATCGGGCTGTGAACCTTAAGGTCAGCAGTTTGAAACTACCAGCCGTAAAGATGAGGCTTTCTGCTCCCGTAAAGATTTACAGGCTCGGAAACTCTGTCCAGGGTCGCTATGGGTCGGAATCAACTTTACGGCAGCAGCAACAACAACAGCAAAAAGGAGTCCCCACTGAATCATTTTCATCTTGTCTAGATGGGTCGGGTTCAAAGAGATGGGGATGGAAATCTTATGACTCAATAGTGAGTAACTGTGACTAACTGAGTGTTGCAATTGTAAAGGTAGAAGTTTTGGAACAAAAACAGGGGAGTGGGGAGTAGTTAATCTTACAGTTCAGAAATAAAGGACCCTAGGACCATCAAGAGAGAAGAGCACAAGCAGAATGCAGGACCCTATCCAGAGAAGCAGCAATACCAGAGATGGAGGCAGAGATGGGGACATGGAGAGAGGGAGCACCTGAGGACTCTAGATTCATGGAAAGAGAGGGACTAAATGCTGGCAGCCAGGAGGCAGACTTGCAGAATGTGCCCTTCGGTGATGTAAATTATCATACATGCCTGAGTGGTTTTTGTTTTGTTTTAAAAAGAGCTAAAGTGAATAGAGAGAAATACTGTTAACTGATGGTACATGGAGGAGATTATAATCATTGTAATGAAACAAGATGTATGATTTATTGAATATAAAACTTATGATCTGCCCTGTAAACTTTCACACAATAAAAACCTTTTTAAAAGAGTGTTACGCATAAAGAAAGCAAAAGGTCATTTAAAAGACAGGAAAGAAATAAAAAACCAAAATGGATGTCAGAAGAGACTCTGAAACTTGTAGCAACCAATACATAGGGAAGAGATATGATAGAGTAAAAGAGCTGAACAGAAAATTTCAAAGGGCAGCTCAAGAAGACAAAGTCAAGTATATAATGAAACGTGCAAAGTCCTGGACTTAGAACACCAAAAGGAAAAAGTACATTCAGCATTTCTCAAAATGAAAACACTGAAGAAAAAAATCAAGCTTTACACTGAATATTAAAGGAATCTGTGGGCAAAGGATTCTACAGCATCCAGGTGTGGTGCTGTGGGTTAATGCACTGGACTGCACAGTCAGTTTG
This sequence comes from Chrysochloris asiatica, assembly GCF_000296735.1. NCBI lineage: Eukaryota > Metazoa > Chordata > Mammalia > Afrosoricida > Chrysochloridae > Chrysochloris > Chrysochloris asiatica. The sequence goes on from NW_006408631.1 coordinate 3,190,236, forward strand.
AACCACATCAACAAGTAAGCAAAATGGACTACTCCTGGTATGACACTGTAGGAACAGCACTGGACTTCGAACAAAAAGGTCAGCAGTTCAAACGCACCAGCTGCCCATGGAAACCTTGTACAGGGTCACTATTCGAAGGCACTAACAACAACAACAAAGTGCAAAATAATGTATGACACAGCATCAAATGAAGTTGGAAGGAATACACAGAATCACAGCACAAAAAAGGTATCAACAATTTCAGAAGGTAGTATGTGACCAAGAACTGATGGTGTTAGAAGAAGTCCAAGCTATATTGAAGGCATTAGCAAAAAAAAACCACAAGTCTCCAGAAACTGAAGGAATACCAACTACAATATTTCAACAAACTGATGCAGCACTGGAGGCACTCACTCGTCTATACCAAGAAATTTGGAAGACACCTACCTACCTGCCCAGCTAACTGAAAAGAGATTCATATTTGTGCCCATTCCAAAAACGGTGGCACAACAGAATGCAGATATTTCCAAACAACATCATTAATAGCACATGCAAGTAAAATTTTGGTGAAAGTAATTCAAAAATGGTTACAGTAGCATATTGCCAGCGACCTGCCAGAAATGCAAGACCAATTCAGTAAAGGATATGGAACACTGCTGACATGAGATAGATCTTGACTGAAAGCAAAGAATACCATAAAGATATTGGTGTTTTATTGCTATGCAAAGACATTGAAATGTGTGGATCATAAGACACTACAGAAGACACTGCAAAGAATAGGAATTCCAACACTTAATTATGCCAATGAGTAACTTGTACATAGACCAAGAGGCAGTAGTTCAAACAGAATTAAGAGGATACTGAATGGTTTAAAATCAGGAAAGGTGTGTGCCAGAGTTGTAGTCTTTCACAATATTCAATCTGCATGCTGAGCAAAATAAATGAAGCCTGACTATATGAAGAAGAATGGGGCAACAGGATTGAAGGAAGGCTCATTAACCACCTATGATATGCAAATGATACAACATTGCTTACAGATAGTCAAAAGGTTCTGAAGCACTTGCTGCTGAAGACCAGAAGACCACAGAATACCCAATCTTGAGTATGGATTACAACACAATGTAAAGAAAACAAAAATCCTCACAACCGGACCAACAAAGAACATCAATATCAACGGAAAAAAGATTGCAGTTGTCAAGGATTTTGTTTTAGTTGGATCCACAACCAATGCTCCTGAAAACGACAATAAAAAAATCAAATGACAATGTATAGCATTGGGCAAGTGCTACAAAAGACTTTTTTAATGTTAAAAGAGAAAAAATGCCAATTTTGAGGACTAAGGCACACTTGACCCAAACACGGTATTTTCAGTGGCCTCATGCATATGAAAGCTGGGCAATGAAAGGAAGATTGAAGAATTTATGCATTTGAATTATGGTGTTGGTGAAGAATACTGAAAGCACCATGGACCGCCAAAAGAACAAATAATCTGTTTTGGAAGAAGTACAATCAGAATGCTCCTTAGAATCAATGATGTGAGACTTTACCTCCTATATTTTGTACATGTTATCTGAAGAGATCAGTCCCTGAAAAAGAGCAACGTGCTTGGCAAGGTAGAGGGTAAGTGAAAAAGAGGAAAGCTTCTCCCACCCCCACCCCACAATAGGATGTACTGACACAGTGGCTGCAACAACAGGTTCACATATAACAATAAATGTGAGGATGGTGCAGTAAATGCTATAACATATACAATCCTGAATCAATAGTAATAACAAACAGTAACCTGTCAACAAATACATAGGTATATGTGTATGCTAAATAGGTGAGAGAGGTCTTATGGGACTACACCTGCATGCATATATGTACTGTTGTTAAGTGCCATTGAGTCGATTCCGACCCATAGCAACCCTGTATAGGATTTCCAAGGAGCAGCTGGTGAGCTTGAACCACTGACCTTGCAACTCAAACGACTTTGCAATCTGATGCATTAGCCCACAGTGCTACACCAGAACCCCAATACACAGACACACATACGTATACACATATGTATACATATATATGGAGCTCTGGTAGCGCAGTGATTACGAATCGGGCTGTGAACCTCAACGTCAACAGTTTGAAACTACCAGCTATTCTGCGGGAGAAAGATATTGTTGTTAAGTGCCGTGGAGTCGGTTCTGACCCATAGTGACCCTGTACAGGGTTTCTGAGGCTATAAATCTTTACGGGAGCAGAAAGTCTCATCTTTCTCCCGCAGAACAGTTAGTAGTTTAGAACTGCTGACCATGACATTAGCAGCCTGATTCGTAACCACTATGCTACCAGATATGTGTGTATATGTGTGCGTGTGCGTTTGTTGTTGTTAAGTAGCGTCAAGTCATTTCCGACTCAGTGACCCTTGTATAGGGTTTCCAAAGAGCAGCTGGTGAATTTGAACTGCCGACCTTGTGGTCCAGTGCTTATCCACCCTGGACTCCTATATACAGGTATTGTTGTGCCATGGAATCTGTTCCTACTCATATGGATCCTATATAGGGTTTCCAAGGAGCAGCTGGTGAGCTTGAACTGCTGACCTTGTGATTCAAACCGACCTTGCAGTCCAGTGCCACACCAGGACTCCTATATAGGTATGGTAGTGGATATTTCTATATGTTGTTGTCAAGTGCAACTGAGTCAGTGCTGACTCTGTACAACAGAATAAAACACTACCTGCTGGCCCTGCACCACTATCACAGTTGTTGCCTTTGAGCTCACTTTTGCTGCCAGTGTCTATCCATCTTGTTGGGGATCTTCCCTGACCCTCCAAGTTTTACCAAGCATGATGTCCTTTTCCAAGAACTGGTCCTTCATGATATGTTCAGAGTACAAGAGACAAAAAGTCTCACTCTCCTGATTTCCAAGAAGCATCCTGGCTGTATTTCTTCCAAGATAGATTTATTTGTTCTTCTATAAGTACATACTTTCACTATTCTTCAAAACCATAATTCAAATGCATTAATTCTTCTATAACCTTCCTTGTTCACTGCTCAACTTTCACATACCTATGAATTTATTGAAAATGCCAGTGCTTGGGCCAGATGCACCTTAGTTCTAAAACTGATTATCTTTGCTCTTGAACACTTTAAAGATGTCTTTTGCAGATTTGCCAAATGCAATATACATCATTTGATTTCTTGACAGATGCTTCCCTAATTGTCAAAATGAAGTCTTTGACTTCATTTTTTTTTCTTCATTTATCATGTTGTTATCGTGTTGTTTTCTTTTATCATGTTGTTTTCTTCATTTATCATGTTGTTACTCTCAATGCTGCATGTGAATATATACGTGTATATGTATATGGCAGCATAGTGGTTACGAATTGGGCTGCGAACCTCAGGGTCAGCAGTTCGAAACTACCAGCTGTTCTACGGGAGAAAGATGAGGCGTTCTGCTCCCGTAAAGATTTACAGCCTTGGAAACCCTGTATAGGGTCACTATGTGTCGGAACCGACTCCACAGCACATAACAACAACATATATATATATATATATATATATATATACACACACATACATATATATATGGAGTTCTGGAAGCGTAGTGGTTACGATTCGGGCTGCCATCCTCAAGGTCAGCAGTTCAAAACTATCAGAGGTTCCCCGGGAGAAAAATGAGGAGTTCTGCTCCCATAAAGATTTACAGCCTTGGAAACCCTGTGCAGGGTCACTATGAATCAGAACCGACTCCACGGCACTTAACAACAACAACAACAATACATATATGTTGTTGTTAAGTGCCGTGGAGTCGGTTCTGACCCATAGCGCCCTGTATAGAGTTTCCAAGGAGCAGCTGGTAAGCCTGAACTATCGACCTTGCAGTTCAAACAGCTGTAAATCTTTACCGGAGCAGAAAGCCTCATCTTTCTACTGCGGAACAGCTGGTAGATTCGAACTGCTGATCTTGCGGTTTGCAGCCTGATTTGTAACCAACAACACTACGAGTTCCCAGATACGATGAGTAAAACGTGTATAACAAAATTCAAGTAAAAAAAAACTTAACAGACTAGACTGGTCAGAAACGAACTGTAGGAAACCCCGAAGACAACTGCCCTGAAAAAACCCACTAAACCCACTGTAACAGACTCAGTTCCAACTCACTGCAACCCAATATAGGGTTTCCAAGACTGTAACTCTTTACAGGAGCAGACAGCTTGATCTTTCTCCTGCAGAGCTGCTGGTGAGTTTGAACTGGTGACTCTGAAGTTAACAGATCAATGCCTAACCCACAGCACCATTATACACAGGAAATGGCAAAAGAGACCAAAAGGGCAACGTTTTCTCAAAACCAAAGATGAGAAGGCCGGGAAGGACAGGTAAAATCAGAGGGTAGGAAGCAAGGAACCCCAGGGAGGAAATAGAGAATGTTGACACATCGCAGGATTGCAACCACTGTCATGGATCGATTTATGTATGAATTATTGATTGGAAACTTAATTTGCTGTGTAAATTTCCACCTTGAACACAGTATGTTGAAAACAAACAAAAAATAAAAGTTTTTGTGCGTCAAAGAACACAAATAAGTAAACAGACAACCCACAGTATCAGAGAAAATACTTGCAAATATTTATTTTAGACACCAAAATATCTCTGTGCCACAGTTCAAGCACTGAAAATATCCTAAATAACCCAGATTTATCTTATGTTGTTGTTGTTGCTAAGTGCCGTCGAGACGGTTCTGACCCATAGCGACCCTGTACAGGGTTTCCGAGACTGTAAATCTTTACAGGAGCAAAACGCCTCATCTTTTTCCCGCAGAGCAGCTGGTAGTTTCGAACTGCTGGCCTTAAAGTTCGCAGCCCGAATCATAACCACTACGCTACCAGAGCTCCTTGCAGGACTCAAAATTCTATGAAACAATTACTTTTTGTTGATTCACAAAGTACTTCAAAATTCTGCTATCAATCCTGAAGCCCTCATTCATTTTGAGCCTCTGAGAAGTATTTGGTTAGAAAGTGTCACAAAAAGATTTTAAGTACCACACCACCAAAGGAAAATGTTATTGTTCATAGCAAATTATTATTAATTACATCAAATTGCAGTCTTTGGAATATAATCCATTAAACAGCCTTTAGAAATGCACCAAGTACTTGGAACATTTTTTTTTTTAATTCTAAAACAATTTTTCTTAATTGACAAGTTAACCCACACTAAAGGCAAAGTCATCTGCAGTTTTTAAAGAATTTCTAAGACCTTCCAACTTAAAAAACATAATACAAAAAAAATCAGCCCTTTTGTTTGTAGCAGTTCTTCCATTCTAGATGGATACCTCAACAGCTAGTACAAAATCAGAGGCAAAACAAAAAAACACAACTTTGACCTTTTAAGAAAATTTACTAGAAGTTTATCACAAAAGGATCCAAAATAGCCAAATAAAAATAGCGTGTTATATTTCCACTCAATTCAAAAGTTTTAATTTAGTGATGCTGTAGTTGGCATTGGTCTGCTAACCACAAGGCTGGCTGTTCAAGCCCACCAGTCACTCCTAGGAAACCTAAACAGGGAGGCTATGAGTTTGAACTGACTCCAGGGCAATTAACAACAGGAAACTTAAAATGTTAGCAGTATTAGAATCCACAAAAGGTTCTGTAATTATCATATGCAATTATTTATACAACACCATTATAAACCCCCCAGTGCTGGTGTGGCGCGGTGGGTGTACGCACTGTACTGCAAAGTCCGTTTGAACCTCAAGGTTGGAGGTTCCCGCTCACCAGTGACTCCTAGGAAACCCTATACAGGGTCTCTATGGGTTGGAACTGATGGACAGCACTTAACAACAACCACCACCTGAATAAAAAACCCTAATCAGAATATCTCAGGGAAGGCAGAACTTGGTCAACATCTAATTGTTTGCATCGTCAAAAAACATGCTGACTTGTTCTAGAAAACATAAAGGACCGTGAAAGAAAATGAAATTGACCAGCAATTAACCTAAGGCTCAAATGTATCAAATTTACCAAGTTTCTCTTAAATATTCCAAATCAATCAAACAAAAACAAAAAGTACCTCCTAGGAAAAAATTGTATGCTATATAGATGCCTGACAGATAAATTTGGCAACTGAATGTTGTATTTTCTGTCACTTCAATTTATGAAAACACTCAAATGCCCACTTATTTTCAAAGTCTGTAAATTAAGTTTTGAGTTCTCCAAATACCATAGTTGTGTCCTCTACGATGACTTGGAAAGCACTAAAATGAATCTCTCCAATGAGTTTAAGGCTCAAAATTAAAGGGAAAAGAAAAAAGTTTCACAAGTACAGTGCAAGAAAGAGCTATACACTGAAGTGTACATTAGTTTGTATGAGGTCAGCAAGTTTCAAGCTTTCTAATCCTGAGAAAGAACTCCAACTGATCTGAGCGTCGGTTTCTTCAGTTAAAAAGAGTATGTGAACAAGAATACATCTTGTTTAATAAATACTATGGGCTAATGCGCTGGACTGCAAAGCCGTTTGAATTGCAAGGTCAGCGGTTCAAGCTCACCAGCTGCTCCTTGAAAACCCTATACAGGGTCGCTATAGGTCAGATTCGACTTGACGACACTTAACAACTGGAAAGCTTACCATGTAATAAGCAAACTTTCCCAGAGAGAACGCACTAGGACGTGACACATGGTAACCACCTTTTAAGAGACTATTAAAATCCTGCCTGAATACGGCACTACCATCTGACTTAACACACCTTAGTTCCACACACCGGAATGAAATTTGATGAAGTACTTTCCTAAAGCCGGGCCAAAAACAATGTAAAAAGAAGACGCCTTGCTCATGTAAATCGCAACTCAAAACCGTGCCGTTTCCCTAAGACAAAACTGACTTTAAGAGAATCTGAAAAAAATTCCAGACCAACGAAAACGTTCATATAGACGTGAAAGCAAGATGTCTCACAACCCGGACATGGGAAGGAGCTAAAGGAAAAAAAGCGACGGGAAGCGCCAACAGAAGTCCAAACGTGCTCTCTCCACTCTGCACTTCAATTTGGCAACTTTTCCAGCACCCCCGGGCTCCCGACTCCTCCAGAGGCGAGGTGGCAGCGGCTCACGTCGGGAAGGGTCCCCCGAGCCGGCTAGCAGGTGCCCCCGAAAACCAGCACGTTCCGAAGAGCTGGGGGCGGGGCCTGGGCACACTCTCACTGACCGTTTCCCCCAGGAAAAGAGAGGGGTGGGGAGAGCGACCCTCGCGAAGGGTGCTGACCAGGAATGGAGTTACAGGCAGGCACGTGGGCCGCCATGGACCCCAAGGCTGACATGGAGAGGCAAACAGGGCCGCGCCGTGGGGCGGGCGGGAAATGGGGTGGCGGGAAGACGCGAGCTCGGCCGCTCTGCACGAGGCCCTGCTTGCCGCGGGCCCCGAGGTCTCCACGAAAGGACCTGCCTCCTAGAGAAACGGAGTGAAAGGTGAGGAAGCCCACACACACAGAAACCCGTTCGTCTTCCTACCCCTACCTTCCGGCCGCTCTCCGCGGGCTCGGCGCCCGATAGCAGCGCGGGGCAGGCGGGGGCCAGCGGCTCGGCGGCCCGGAGCTGACGCCCTCCCCGACGCCCGTAGCCTGGCGAGCGCAGGAACCCCCGCACGCAGACAAAAATCAACAAAGCACCCGCTCCCGAGGAAAACACAAGTCACAGGCCCCGACCAGGGACTCTCCAACATGCCGCTGCCCGGGCCGCAGGGCTTCGCTGACGTGACGGGCTGGGGGTGGGGGCCGGAGTGAGCCCCGTGCAGTGGCTCCTCGGGCCCATAGTCTCGCCTCCCCCGGGAGGTGGAGAGGTGATCTACTTCCCCCAACCCCAGCCAGAGACTGACCTTGGAGTCTCCGTTGCACAGAGCCATCGAGGAAGGGGTCGGGGTGGCGGTGCTGAGAGTATAAGACGGGGCGGGAGGGAGCTGACGGGATCGCCACCGCCGACCGGGGCTCAGAGGGAGGCCTGATCGAGGAACAGGCGGGAGAAGGAAGGAGCGGGCCGCCAGGGAAGCGCCGAGACCAGCAGTAGCCGCGGAGCGCGAGCCCCAGCGCCGCGGGAGAGGAGACCAGCAGCGCGCACGCTGCCCCCGCCTCCTGCTTCCGCCCCTGCCGGCCACTGGGAGGAGCCAGAGCCCGTTCTGCTAGAGTCGAGCCTCTGCAACCCCCGCCGCGGCCAACGCGACCGCCAAACAAGCCCGCCCTAGGGAGGAGGGGCCCGCAGCGTTCGGCCCCGCCCCCGTTGCCGAGACCCGCCCTCGAGAAAAGAAATCTGCCTCGCCCCGCCTCCAGCAGGCCCGCCCGTTTTAAAAAAAAAAAAAAAAAAGAGAGAGCGAGCGAGACTTGGGCGCTCTACCCAGCTGTACGCACCCCGCCCCACAAGGGGCAGTCCGCCGTTAACTGGAGGGGCGCAAGGCGTCCGACCCCGCCCCCGCCACCGAGCCGGAGGTAGTTCGCTATTGGCCCGCCTGAAAGCTATCAGCGCTGAAAGGTTGGCTGACGCTGCTGAAGAGCGGCCTCCTCTCAGCAAAACGCTGTGGGAGCTCTTAGCTGGTGGCACAGCTTCATCTTAGGTTAGAGGACACGGGGAAGGCCCAAGTGGCTTTTCAGTTTAATAGTCACAACTCAAGGGAAGTCAGTATGGGATTTTATTACTTGTTGTTATTGCTAAGTGCCCTCGAGTCGGTTCCGACTCATAGCCACCCTGTTTAAGGTTTCCAAGGAGCAGCTGGTGGGTTTGAACCATTAACCCTGTGGTTCGCAGTTGAGTGCTGATCCTAGCGCGCCACACAGGTAAATTTCTAATAAGAGGTTTGGAAGTGGGAAGCTGGCTCTGGACTGGTCCTAAAATTCTGTTTACAAAGCACTGTATTTGGGGAAGGGTGTGCAGTTTCTCCAGCATTTTGGCACCCCATCAAGACGAGACTTTACATTGAACATGGTCACTTTAAGGTCTAAATCAAGGAAGAGAGTATAAAATGTACTTATAAATTTTAACAGTTGAACCAGCTTCATGTTAAAAAAAAAAAAAAAAGTCTTTTGAAAGTATTTTGTTATAATACCGTTACCATTTGCTTCACTCTAAAAATTAAAGAGCCAGACTGAGACAACTCTTTGAAAATTTCCAACCAATCCGGTGAATGTAATGAGGTAGAACTGAAGTTACAAATGAGGAAACTGAGGTTCAGTGCGATAATGTACCCCTCTGTATAGAAGGTAACCAATCTGGAAAATGACTGACGATTTATTAATAAAATAGTTCGTGAACAAAAGGCTCAAGGCCCTAACACGACTCAGATTTAAAGAAAGTATATGACTTACCTTTTTTTGAGTTGAAATACTGATACTTGAATCATCCAAAGCCATGGATAGTGGATTCTCCTAGTAGGGCTGTATGAACAATCCAGAGAACAGGTAGTAACCAATAAGAAAGACTCAACTTACCTCAACATACACCACAAATTAGAATGTGATGTGCCAGCATTATGGATTGGCTAAAACTTTTGTGTATCAAATAATGCCTCATTTAAATACATTGTAGTAGTCACTGGAGTCCTTGTGTGGATGAGCACTGGACCCCAAGCCGGTTTGAACCACAAGGTCAGCAGTTCAAACCCACCAAGCGCTTCTCGGAAACCTTATACAGGGTCAGAATCAACTGGACAGCACTTAACAACAGTAGTTGCTGATATTTATCATGGATTCTTAATACAGTAAATCCATTTCCTGGAACTTTTGTCATTGAAACTTGGCTTCCCTAACAACGCACCATGTTGTTGTTTTGTTAGGTGCCATAGAGTAGAGTTCTGACGGCGGTCCCTTGTATGTACAGTGGAACTAAACACTGCCTGGTCCTGCCCAAACTCACAAGTGTTACTATGTTTGACCCCATTTCATTGTTCTTGCCACTGTGTCAGTTCATCTTCTGGAGGGTCTTCCATTTATCCACTAACAATCCACTCTCCCAAGCATGATGCATCCTTCTCCAGGGCCTGGTCCTTCCTGACAACATGTCCATAGTAATACATTATTCTTCTTCCAAAACGGATTTGTTTGTTCTTCTGGCAGTTCATAGTATATTCTATATTCTTCACCAACACCATAACTCAAAAGCATTGATTCTTTTCTGTCTTCTTCCTTATTCATTGTCCAGCTTTCAGATGCATATGAGGCTATTGAAAATACCAACACTTAAGTAAGGTGACCTTAAAGTAACATCTTTGCTATCTAACACTTTAAAAAGTCTTATACAGCAGATTTGCCTATTATAATACCACATTTGATTTCTTGACTGTTGTTTCCATGAGTGTTGATTGTGGATCCAAGTAAAATGAAATCATTGATAACTTCAATATTTTCGCCATTTATCATGATGTTATTTATTGGTCTAATTGTGAGGATTATCGTTTTCTTTACATTGAGGTACAATTCATACTGAAGACTGTATAGTCTTTGATCATCAGTAAATACTTCAACTCCTCAGGTTTCAGCAAGCAAGGTTGTATCTTGTTCATATTGTTAATGATTCTTCCTCTAATGCTGATGTCATGTTCTTCATATAATCCAGCTTCTCAAATTATTTGTTAAGCATACAGGTTTAATAAGTATAGTGAAAGAATACAGTCCCGGAGCACAGCTTTCCAGATTTTTAACAATTCGGTATTCCCTTATTCTGTTTGAATGATTGTTTCTTGGTCTATGTACAGGTTCCTCATGGCATAATTAAGTGTTCTCAAATGCCCATACTTAGCAATGTTATCCATAGTTTGTTATGATCCACACATTTGAATGCCTTTGTATAGTCAATAAAGCACAAATAAATTCTTTCTGGTATTCTCTGCTTTCAGAGACATCAGCCAAAATCTGTCTGGTGTCACCAATGATATCCCTTGTTCTACCTCCTCTAAAAGGAGCTCTGGTAGCGTAGTGGTTATGAATCAGGCTGCAAACCTTAAGGTCAGAGGTACGAAACTACCAGCGGCTCCACGGGAGAAAGATGAGGCTTTCTACTCCCGTAAAGATTTACACCCTCGGAAACCCTGT
>NW_006408631.1:3206154-3209763 GCF_000296735.1 Chrysochloris asiatica
AAAAAGAGGGAGTTTAGTTTCAGAGCATGTGGGGGAAGATAGAATCCCCACTGAATAGTTTTCATCTTGTCTAGATGGGTCTGGTGAAAGGAGATGGGACTAGGATTCATTTGACTCAAGAGTGAGTGATTGTTATCATAACTGAGATTGTCACAACTGTAAAGGTTGAAGTTGTGTAACAAAAGAGGGGAGTAGCTAATCTTACATCCTAGGAACAGAGGGCCCTAGGACCATGAAGGGAGAAGAGCATGAGTGGAACATGGGACCCTAACCAGAGAAGCAGTGACACCAAAGATGGAGGCAGAGAAGATGGCATGGAAAGACTGAACAGCTGAGGACTCCAGACTCATGTAAAGAGAAAGGCTGTGTGCTGGTGACCAGGAGGCAGGCTTTCAGAATATGCCCTTTGGTTGTTTAAATGATTATATATTCTGCATGTTTAAAATAGAAAAAAAAAAAAAAAAAAACATGGGGTGTGTGTGAAAATAGAGATTTGCAGACTCTTCTAAAGGTATAGTGATATAGTATGTCTAGAATAGGGCTATTTTAAACAAGTACCCCCAGATGATTCTGATGAACTGGTTTCAAATACCATTTATAGGCTCTATCTCCTAAGAACTCTATTCCTGAAGTCCAGATTCATGTAACTGTGTACTACCCACTTCCAGGTAGATATTCAATGTCATGTTGGAGCCTCAACTCAAGAAGTCCAAAACAAAAACTCTTCTATTTCTCCCAAATATCTGTGCCCCATCTCATTGGCACCACCATCATCTGCTTGTCTCTGAGAAAAACCTGAGAATCATCCCAGATTCCACCCTGTCTTTCAACCTGTATATTTAATCAATTCTAAGCTTTAACCGGGAGGAGCTCGGGTAGCATAGTGGTGGGTTAATGCACTGGACTGCAAAGTTGGTTTGAACCGCAAGGTCGGTGGTTCAAGCTCACCAGCCACTCCTCAGTATACAAACAACCCTCTAAGCACTGGACTTCCAGGTCAGTTAGAACTGCAAGGTCAGTGGTTCAAATTCACCAGCTGCTTCTCGGAAACCCTATACAGGGTCACTATGAGTCAGAATTGACTTGAGGGCACTTAACAACAACAACAACAACAAACAGAGCCTTGGTGTGGTGCTATAGGCTAAGCCCTAGAGTGCTAACAGTAAGTAAGTAGTTCAAATCCACCAGTTGCTCCTTCAAAACCCTATGCAGGGTTGCAATGGGTCAGAATCCACTTGCTGGCACTTAATGACAATACCACCCTCTAATTATCTTAATTCCCACAGTAACACCTTAATTAGTATGCCACCCATCCTCCTATATCCATACTACTGCAACCCCCTCACAGCTGATTTTCTGTTTCCAATCTTTCAGTTTTCTAACCTAGTCTCCAAAATAAACTTTTAAAGTCATGGTCTCAAAACTAATGTGTAATTTTAAAATTGAATGAGAATGACTTTCTCAGAGGTATGAATGCACAAACCATTTTAAGGAAATCGGTTTACAAATCCTGAAAACATGCCTGGTTCACTGAATTCTTCCACCGTATAAAAAATGGAATAGCCCTTACTCCTACCAAAATGTAATTATGCTGCATTGCCCTAGGGTTTAAAAACCTCTAGAAACCAAGCAAAGACTTACATACTGTATCAATGGTGGTGGTGTGCCACAGAGTCGGTTCCAACTCATTGTGACCCTGCATAGGATTTCCGAGACTGTAAATCTTTACAGGAGCAGAAAACCTCATCTTTCTCCTGCCTAATGGCTGATAGTTTCTAATTGATAACCTTGAGGTTAGAAGCCAGACTTGTAACCACTATGTTGCCAGAGTAGTTGAGTAGCATTCTTTTGGAATCCTGGGTGGTGGTGTAGAATAAGCACTGGACTGCTAATCTTAGAGTCAAAACCCACAAGTCACTCCTCAGAAACCATATACAGACTCATTATGAGTCAGAACCAATCAACAATACTTAGCAACAATAACAAGTATTCCATTGGAATGGGCATGTATATGAATCCCTTCAAATTGGTGGGCTAGATAGTTGTCTTCCAAATTTCTTGGCCTAGGAAAGTTAGCACGTCCAGGCCTGCATTCGTTTGTTGAAACATCTCAGTTGCTATTCTGCCAGTTTCTGGAGTCTTGTTTTTTCACCAATGCCTTCATTACAGCTTGGACTTCTTCCTTCAGTACAATCAGTTATTGATCATATACTACCTCCTGAAGTAGTTAGATGTAAACCAATTCTTTTTGGTACAGTAATTCTGTATATTTACTTCATCATTTCTTCCATTCCCTTTAGCTACTCCACATTTAAGAGAAACTTTCAGAATCTATTCAAACATCCATTTTAGTCTTTTCTTTCTTTCCTGTCTTTCAAATGACTGTGGTAAAGTAGTAGTTGTTGTTGTTGTTGTGTTGATGGAGTCGGTTCTGACTCATAGCGACCCTGCACAGGGTTTCTGAGGCTGTAAATCTTTATGGGAGCACAAAGCCTCATCTTTCTCCCATGGAACAGTTGGTAGTTTCGAACTGCTGACCCTAAGGTAACAGTCCAATTTGTAACCAATACACAACCTAGAGGGTTATGAAAAAGAAGAAGAACCTTAATAAGATTAATTAATACAGCGGCTGCAACAACAAGCTCAAACACAACAATTCTGAGGATGGCGCAGGATCTGGTAGCTTTTCATTGATAGGGTTGCTTTGACTTGACTGCCATCTAACTACAACAGTATTCGATTGTATGTCTTATACTACAGCTTGCTCATCCATTTACCTATTGATTAACATTCAGATTGTTTGCACTTTGGGGCTATTATAAATAAAGTTGCTATAAAGTATTTGTATACATATGTGCTTTCTTTTGTCTTGGGTAAAATATCTACTAATAAAATGGGTATATTGTTGTACATTTCACTCTTTAAGAAACAGATAAATTGTTTTCTAAAATGTCTGTACCATTTTACAGGCTCACCAGCAATATATGAAAGTTACAGTTTCTCCATACCCTATGCAATATTTGGTACAGTTAGGATTTTTTTGTTTTGTTTTTTATTTTAGCCATTCTAATATTTTCAATGTTGCCAATTAAAACCAAACTGCCACCACTTGTCTGTCAGTTTGTCGTGCTGTGGTGGCTTGTGAGTTGATGTGATTCTGAAAGCTATGCCACCAGTATTTAAAATAATCAGCAGGGTCACCCATGGTGGACAGGTTTCAGATGAGCTTCCAGACAAAGACAGACTAGGAAGAAAGAGTGACAAACTACTTCTGAATCTTTAATCACTGAAAACCTTATGAATAGCAGAGAAACACTGTCAGATATAGTGCTGGAAAATGAGCCCCTCAGGTTGGAAGGCACTCAAAATGAGACTAGGGAAGAGCTGCCTCCTCAAAGTAGAGATGACCATGATAAAGTAAATGGAGTAAAGCTCATAGGAGAAAAGCCAGCGGGACCTTCATTTGCTGATGGGGTACAACTCAAAATGAAGAGAAGCAGCTGTAAACATCCGTTGAAAATCAGAACATGGAATGTACAAAGTATGAATCTGGGAAAATTGGAAGTTGTCAAAAATGAAATAGAACACATAAACATTGATATCTTAGGC
>NW_006408631.1:3210117-3211948 GCF_000296735.1 Chrysochloris asiatica
CCACGGGAGAAAGATGAGGCTTTCTACTCCCGTAAAGATTTACACCCTCGGAAACCCTGTACAGGGTCGCTATGGGTCAGAACCGACTCAATGGCACTTAACAACAACAACAACCTCTTCTAAATCAGGCTTGATTTTCTGGCAGCTCCCAATCAACGCAATGCCGCGTGTGATGTTAATGATATTATTTGATGATTCCCACATTCTATTGGGTCACCTTTCTTTGGAATAGGTACACATATGGATCTCTTCCATTTGGATCAGCCGGATTGCTGTCTTCCAAATTTCTTGGCAAAGTGGTGCATCAATTTTTTTGAAACGTTTCCATTTGTATTCTGTCGGTTCCTGGAGTCTTGTTTTGCACCAATGCCTACAGTGTAGCTTAGACTTCTTCCTTCACTACCATCGCTCTTGATCATATGCTGCTTCTTGAAATGGTTGAACACTGATCAGTTCTTTTTAGTACTGTATAATCTTTCTATCTTTTTTTGATGCTTCCCACAGTGTTTAATATTTTGCCCATTTGTTGTTGTTCTGTGCCATCTATTTGGTTCCAAGTCATAGCGATCCTGTAGGATTTCCGAGGAGCAGCTGGTAGATTTGAACTGCTGACCTTGTGGGTCGTAGTCCACTGCTGGGCTTATAGTGCCACACCAGATAGAATTCGTCAATATTTCAAGTCAAAGCTTGAATTTTTTCTTCATTTCTTTCAACTTGAGAAATGCTGAGCATGTTCTTCCCTTTGGGTTTTCCAACATTTCATTATAGCATTTTGCACATTTCATTATAGTACTGTTTCTTTTCAAGCTGTTCTTTGCAACACAAACATGCAGTGCAGCATATAGTATCTTTACACCTCTATGAATTGCTCTTCCTCAGTTACCTTTAACTGCTCCTCTTCCTATAAATGTCCTTTAGGACAAGGGTGGAGAACATATGGCCAGTAGGCTATATGTTGTTGTTGTTAAATGCCATCGAGTAGGCTACCAACCATTGTTGTTGTTGTTGTTATGTCAGTTCCGACTCATAGCGACCCTGCACAGGGTTTCTGAGGCTATAATCTTTACGGGAGCAGAACGCCTCCTCTTTCTCCCGTGGAGCCGCTGGTAGTTTCGAACTGCTGACTGTGAGGTTGGCAGCCCAATTCATAACCTCTATGCTACCACCCATATCAACCCTATATAGGGTTTCCGAGGAGCAGCTGGCAAGCTTGAACCGCTGACCTTGCAGTTCAAATGGCTTTGTATTAATCCACAGCGCCACACCAGGACTATGTAAGACCAGCAAAATCATTTGATCTGGCCCTGCCAAGGCAACCGCAGTTCCATCCATCACATTGTTGTTGTTAAGTGCCATTGAATCAGTTCCAACCCATAGCGACCCTGTATAGGGTTTCCAAGGAGTGGCTGATGAGTGTGGTGAGTTAATTAAATGTTTGACCAAATATAGCAGACTAATTTTTATGTTGATAATTTTGTATGGCCTGAAAATAATGTTATAAATTTTGGCAGAAAGAGGTTCCTACCCATGATTTAGGAGGAGGCTTAAGTGATGGTTTTCATCAATATTTCTGTCTCGTAACTCTCTTCCCTCTAATACTTCGCCTGTGTTTTCCTGAAATACTTGTTTAAAAATACAGAATTGCACTGAAGAATGGAAAAACAAACTGTGGTACATATACACAATGGAATATTATGCTACATTGAAGAATAACAAGGAAGCGGCAAGCTACCTCATAACATGGATGAACCTTGAGGACATTATGTTGAGTGAAATTAGTCAGTCACAAAAGGAGAAATACTGCATAGGACCACTACTGTAAAAGACTAAG
>NW_006408631.1:3237495-3252225 GCF_000296735.1 Chrysochloris asiatica
TTTTTTATTAACAGCTGTGGAGTCCTGGTGTGGCACTATAGGATCAGCACTGGACTGCTAGCCACAAGGTTAGTGGTTCAAATCCACTCAATCACTCCTTGGAAACCCTATACAGGGTTGCTATGAGTCAGAAATGATTTTGGCACAGTAACTCTGTGTATTCCTTCCATCTTCTTTAGATGCTTCTTGCATTGTTTGATATTTCACCCAGAGAATTATTTAATATTGCTAGTTGAAGCTTGAATTTTTCTTCAGTACTATGGCACTTAACAACAACAAGTCTGGTAATACAGAGAGTCAATGTGAGGCAAGCATATACAATCAATCATTGTTAAAGAATATAAATTGATACAATATCTTTGGAGAGTTATTAGGCAATATTATCACATTTTAGACACATTCCCCACCCCTAGCGATTGCACTTCTAGTAAATTGCTGTTGTTGTTAAGTGCCATTGAGTCAGTTCCAACTGACTCCAAACCCTGTATAGGGTTTCTAAGGAGTGGCTGGTGGATTTGAACCTCCAACCTTGTGGTTCAAGCCAACATTGCAGTCCAGTGCTTATCCTATAGTGACATACCAGGATTCTCTCTAACACATCAATCAGGAAAAACCAGTTTCCCAAAGGAGAGGTTACAATGGTATTAACAGAAGAGGTAAGGATAATCAGAATGCAAAAGAACAGCTTTCACCACAGTACTGGCTGATGGTTTCATGCAATAACAGTCTTGTTTTCATAGTGATGGTGACAGTTGTACCACACTGACTGAGGGGCACTGGAGGTCTGGTGAAGAAGAGCTCCCTGGCAGCCATTAAAATCGAACAAGGTGATATTGTTGTTGATTCTGCATGAGCATAATTGTTGTTATGTGCCATGGAGTTGGTTCCTACTCATAGTGACCCTGTACAGGGTTTCCGAGGCTGTAAATCTTTACGGGAGCAGAAAGCTTCATCTTTCTCCTGTGTAACAGCTGGTAGTTTCAAACTGCTGACCGTGAGATTAGTGATAGACTCTCTCATCCACATGCATAATAAAATGGCTGCTTGCCACACTTTCATTCTCCCTCCTGGAACCTCTCTTCCAACCTATGGGAACTTCCTCTCTCCCTACCTGCAAGGCATCCCTAGTCAACCTATCACTTCCCTCCACTAATCTCAACCCCGCCCTCCTCTTTAACCAGTATAAAAGCAATACTCTCTCTTTTTCCTCCGGATCTCCATTAAAGCCTTGCACGTGGGTGTTTGTGTTCTGGCTCATTCCATCTCAAAATTAGCAGCCACTATGTTACCAGAGCTCCTTCTTTAGCACAAAAGGCCGCACTCTAGTGTTCTCCTACTTATGGTGTTTTGGTATTTTAATAATCTTCAGTGTCATATATACCACTTTCTTCCACTAATTAGTGAACTCTGCTGCTAGAGAACCTTTTCTAATTGCATTCTGGTGACTCATTAGCCATCTAAGGTGCATTTATTGGTCTCTCCATATGTAGAATAAAGAAGAATGACGGGAATTGAAGATACTTGGAATCAATTAGTCCAACAGACAAATAGAACCTGTAAAACTTCATTCTCCACTACTCTGAGACCAGAAGAACTGGCTACTACTACCAGCTGCTCTGAAAGGGATCACATTAGAAGGTCCTGGATAAAGTAGGAGAAAATGAGAAACAAAACTCGAAATTATTCACACACACAAAAAAGCTGGGTTTACTGGTCAGAAAGAGACTGGAGGAACCTGAAACTATGAGCCTCTACCACCCTCAGGTCTGGAAAGGAATTTACCCTGGTGGCCCAATTTATAGCCAAGCAATAGCTAAGTATATAGGGGGGACAGCAATACCAGTAAGGTACGCTAATCGTGGAATGGTCAAAATCAAAAGGGTCACCTTTACTTAAGGACAAAGCTGAGAAGAGTTGGGAAGGTGTGTGGAATGGAAATAAAAGCCACAGGAAAGAGGCTGGATAACTGCTGTTGCGTGGATTGGATGTCATTTATTGAGATGAAACAAAGTATATAATTTGTTGAATATAAAACTGATAATCTTGTCTGTAAATCTTCACTCAGTTCACAATAAAAAGTTAAAAAAAAATAAAAAGAGGTAGCATATGATCAAGAACAATGTCATTTAACAAAGAAGTTCAAACTACACTGAAAGCACTGGCGAAAAACAAGGCTACAGGAATTGATGAAATATAAATTAAAATGTTTCAATAAACTGAAGGTGCTCACTCAACTAAGCCAAGAAATTTAGAAGACAGCTACCTGGACAACCAATTGGAAAAAATACATATTTGTGTCCATTCCAAAGATAGGTGACCCAAAGGAATGAGAAAATTATCAAACAATATTATTAATATCAAATGCAAGGAAATTTGTTGCTAAAGATAACTAAAAAACAGTTGCAGCACTACACCAACACAGAGCTGAACAAATTCAAGCCAGATTCAGAAGAGGATATGAAACTAGGGATATCATTGCTGATGTCAGATGGATCTTGGCTTAAAGCAGAGTCTACAAGAAAGATGCTTTCTTGACTTTGCAAAGGCATTCTACTGTGGATCATAACAAACTATGGATAACACTGTGAAGAATAAGTACTCTAGCAGACTTAATTGTGCTCATGAGGAACCTGTATATAGACCAAGAAGCAGTCATTAGAACAGAACAAGGGGATACTAAATGACTTTAAATCTGTAAATTTGTGTACCTGGGTTGTATCCTTTGACCATACTTATGCAATTTTTATGCTGAGCAAATAATTGGAGTAGCTGGGTTATATGAAGTAGAATGTGACATCAGGATTGGCAACCTGTGATATTCAGATGATATAACCTTGCTTGCTGGAAGTGAAGAGGACTTGAAATACTTTCTGATGAAGACCAAAGACCACAGCCCTTTAGTATGCATTGAACCTCAATGTAAAGAAAACGAAAATCTTCACAGCTGTACCAATAAATAGTAACACGATAAATGGAGAAAAGATTGAAGTCTTTGAGAGTTTCATTTTACTTGGATCCACAATCAATACTCATGATGGAGTCAAGAAATCCAATGATCTGTTGCATAGGGTAAATCTGTTTCACAAGACCCCTTTGAAGTGTTCAAGAGCAAACACTGAGGAATAAAGTGCACCTAACCCAAGCCATGGTATTTCCAATAGCCTCATATGCATGTGAAAGTTGGGCAATGAATAAGGAAGACTGTAGAAGAATCGATACATTTGAATTACAGTGTTGGAGAAGAATATCAATATTGGACTGCCAGAAGAACAAATTTGTATTGGAAGAAATACAGTCAGAAAGCTCCTTAGAAGTGAGGATGGTGAGATTTTGTCTCTGATATTTTGGACATGTAGTAAGGATGGACCAGTCCCTTGAAAAAGACATCATGCTTGGTGAAAAGGGTAAGTGAAAAAGAGGAAGACCCTCAATGAAATGGATTAACATAGTGGCAGCAACAATGGGCTCAAACGTAACAACTGTGAAGATGGCACAGGACGGTCAGTGTTTCGTTATGTTGTGCATAGGGTCGCTATGAATTGAAGCCTACTTGACTGCACATAACTACAACAACAACAATATATAAAGAGGAATGTGTGGGGTTTGGGGCTGGATAATAAATTCAACAGATTTGGTAATTTAAAAAATTAGTAATATTCCAATATTTTTCCATGAGCATATTCATCTTGTATTGTTTCCTTCATGACAATTTCTCAGCAAGAAACCTTAAAAAATCTGGAGCTCTATTACATATAATTGATTTATATTATGTATGATTTGGAGTCCTGGTATGGCGCTGTGGGTTAACGCGCCAGACTGCAAAGCCGTTTGAACTGCAAGGTCAGCGGTTCAAGCTCACCAGCTGCTCCTTGGAAACTCTATACAGGGTTGCTATGGGTCGGCATCAACTTGACGGCAGTAACAACAACATATGGTTTTAAAATAATAGAAACAAGTTTTATGTTTAAACTGAAATGACTCACTAAATCCCAATCTGGTTATTTAAAAATATGTCTACAAATTCTTTGATACTCTTCATTTAAAGAGGTGGAGCTGAAAAGTTACGTGATACATACATTTACAATGATAAAACAAACAAACAAAACAGAGTGTCTGCTGAGGCTGCTTATGTGTAACTAAACACCTCATACAATTTGGTTCCTTGGTTTAGAGGTTTAGGGTCATGATTTCATTGTACATTCCAGTTAATGTGCCTAACAAAATGGTTAGAGCTTCCCTCTTCTAGTTCATTGTTTAGTTCCTATGGTCTTAAAATGTGTCATGAGAGAAAGAGCATTAAGAGGAGTGCCAGGAGACCAGAACTGGATGAGGTTCAACTGCTGTTACTGAACATTTTGATCAATGATTGCATAGAAGAATACTGATAAAAAATGGAAATGCAGAACAAAATTTCAAATTCTTATGGACTACAGACCTTCCGGAGCCAGAGTGTGGATAAAGCCCTGAAACTGTTGCCCTGAAATACCCTTTAAGTCTTCAACCAGAAATAACCCTTAAAGTCATTTTAAAACAGTTTAGCTTAACTAGTAAAAAGAAAAAAAAGATTTGGTAAATGTCTCTCCTAGACTTAGTCTTTGAAACGCCCACCAAATGACCCTTTTATTGATGGGCCTACGTAGTGGTTACGAATTGGGCTGCTAATCAGTTCAAAACTACTAGCTGTTCCGTTGGAGAAAGATGAGGCTTTCTGCTCCCATAAAGATTTACAGCCTTGGAAACCCTGTACAGGGTCGCTATGAGTTGGAACTGACTCCATGGCACATAACAACAACCACATAAGAGAAGGTGGTAGTGGCATGCCCTGGAATTGGTTCCGACTGATAGCAACCCTGTATAGGGTTTCCGAGGCTGTGAATCATTATGGGACCAGAAAGCCTCATTAGCCTCATTTGTCTTCCGTGGAACAGCTGGTAGTTTTGAACTGCTGACCTTAAGGTTAGCAGCCCGACGCTTAACCACTACACTACCAGATCTCCTTAAGAGAAGGTAGGAGAAGATATTAAGAGTATGACATAATTCAGCTGATATTAATAGAGTTAATTGTAATTGTAAAAACTTGGAACTTTAATGTGGGTTTAAAATGAACCACCTTAGAAGCAGGAGGGAGTATCTTACAACTATCAAGAAGGCAGCCAGGAGTGGAGTACATTCTTTAGACCCTGAGATTTCTGCTCATTGAACCTCCTCGACCCTGGTACAGAACGCTATGACATGAGAGGAGTGGTGGAGGAGCAGCAACAGAATCAAGAGCAAGAGCACAGACAGAGCGGTGGATGTTCCAGTCTACAAAGCAAGTTAAACTGAGTGACTTCAGGCATGAGGCTTGCTTGCAGAGTGGGGTGCCACTAGGCACTTAATTAGGGAAGCTAGGTTTGTTGACCTATGGAGCTAGAGCCAAGCACCTTCAGGCTGAGGCTTATGTAGAGTGGTGTGTCTGTGGGCATTTATCAGTCCCCCTAAAAAAGCTTTGTAACATTGACAGGGCAGAAGGAGTCACTGGGCAGAGAGAGGCTGTCCTGACCGGAGCAACTGTGTCCTGAGCATTTCTGACCCTGAACTGTAACCTGTTAACTTCCCTAATAAACCCCATAACTGTGATTATGGTGTCTGAGTTCTGTGTGAACACTGTAGTGAATCATCAAAGCTAGGTGACTAGAAGAGTGCTGTGGGAGGCACGGTTGGTGTCATTTTTTATAAGGATTATGGCCTTTAAGAATGATGTATGTGGCATCAAATGGACAACAGCAAATTGAAAGATTACATAGGAACCTAGGAGATAGAGAGTTTGTGTTAATGTGGGAGCAGCAACTCAGAAAAGGAGGGTGAGAACGGTTGTACAACTTGAATGTAATCAGTGTCACTGAATTATGTTGAAATTGATGTTTGTTTTGCTGTGTATATTTACAACAACAAAACAAATAAAATACAGAGGGCGGCGGCTTAATTCTCTCATTGAGGGAGGGAATTCTTGCTGTGATTCACATCTACTAAATAGAGTATGATAGATGTGGCAGTGTTTGACTTTCGCTCTGAAGAAAGCCAGCTATCATGTCAGAGACACCCAGGGAGCTCTACAGAGAAGCTCATGTGACAAAAGTCTCATGTGATGATGTCTTCTGCAAACAGCCATGTGAGTGAATCACGTTAGAAGTGGATCCTCCAACCCCAGTCAATCCATCAGAAAAAGACTGCAACCTCTTGAGAGATACTTATTTCGAACCAACCAACCAAGCTGTTCTTGAATTCCTGACTCTCAGAAACTGTGAGATACTTTTTCTCACATGTGAATGACACACATCTTTGAGAGAGGACAGTAATAGCAAGTTTTCTCTCTTAAGTGGTGTGAAGTTTGCTATGTTTAATTTTTTGAAGATTTTTTTGTTTTGTTTTGCATTTCATCTATTATCCAGTTTCACATTCTCATAGGCTCAGCAATTAACGATTGTATCTCCTAAGTCTGAAAACATCAAGGCAGTCCCAGCTACAGCTGAAGGTAGAGAGAGCACTGATATGCTCACAGAACAAAATAAAATTGCACAATTTTCCTTCCATTTTCTAAAATTAACACCTGACCCCTAGAAAGAGCTCACTGCTCAAGAACATGGAAACCTTTGTCTTCTTCTTCACACGTCAAATTAAACATTAAACTCATCTGACAGGGTGAACAAGGTCTCTTTGGTAATTAATTGCATACACACACACCAAAAGAAATCTTTTATGGTGCATAAATATTTTATTACATAGGGTACAAAAATACTTTCACTTTTGAGTGGTTTGGAAACTTGGAAAGAATAAGGACCAGTGACAAGGTGGGGCACACTGTGGTTAGATAAGGTAACAGACAGAGAGGACTTTCTGATAGATGGGGTTGGCCCATCTGAGAAAGAACCGAAAGACCCTGATTTGGAAAAGAAAACACTATGTATTTGTTAGGTTTTTGTTGTAGCTGTTTCAGCTTGGGTGTGGCCATCAGGGCTGAATTGGCTTTTGAGCTGGATCCTTAGTCGTGGGAGGGTGTGGGAAGTGGACCAGAAACGAGCCATTAGAGGCCAGGACCTGTTGCTACGGTGCCATCAATGTCAGACAGAACAAACCGTACACTCACATATATGTAAGTTTAAGTGTCTTAACTCATGCCAGAAAAACATGCAAAATGAAATGCCTTCTTTCCTTGAAGTGGAGCTACCTAAGCAAGATTGGATAGGAGGTTGGCCCTTGCTTGGTCCCATTGAGGCCTGCGTAGGGTTGGATGGAGGTCTGAGTATCCCAGTAAGGGAATCCTCCCATGAGGGGTTAGAGAAAAGCCTTGGAGACAACAGGGTTGCCAAAGAAGAGAGACAGGAAACAGGAAGAAATCTATTGTCAGGTTCAAATTCAGTCTTTCAAAGCAGCAGCAGCTCTCCACAGGCTAGCTGGGGGTAGTGGAAGCTCTAGTCACCACCATACAGGGCCCAAAAAATGGACTTCCGGGGAACCCCCTCAGTGAGCAGGGGCTTCAAGCTGCAGTGACAACTGAAGAAGGAACAGAACTGATGATACTGCCATCCTTGCTAGGTGGTGTCAGAGGAAGGGTACCAGCGCACCTGAGCACGTAGGGCTGTGGCAGCAGTTGCCAACTGGGTAGGGGAACGCAGCATGTGAAATGGCCAGGTTAGCTCTGTGGTGTACAAAGGGTAGTGTGCCCAGGCCTCTGGGGGACACAGGGATCAGATCAGCCCCCATTAGGTCACACATAATGAAGTGTGCTCCTAGGGTGGGAGGACTACTGGTGGGACTTGGGGTTGCCATTAGCTTGCTCTTGGCCATTTTGGTGTTGGCTTTGGCCAACTGTAGCCTCAGGGTCTGTGGGTTCTCAAAATCAAAGTAAGTTTCAATGCATTCTTCTTACTTCTGCTCCTGCCTGGCCATCAAAGACCACAAAGCCAACAGGCTATCTCGATGTGAGCATGATCAGAGACCTTTTTATACCCCTTGAACTGCTGAAATAGTAGGGAGAGTTCTCTGGTTTTAAAGTCCAAGGCGAAGCCACTGACAAACAATGTCCTGACCGCCTCCTCTAGGGTGCCACCAAGGCCATCTTGCCAGTGCATGAGCAGTGTGCTCCCAGCAGGGGGATGGGGGGACAGAGTGGTGACCTGAGGATAGGGTAGGGTAGGGAAGGGAGTGTGATGCGGGTGGCGCAGGAAATCGGAGCAGAGGGTATGCTTAACTTTTACGTTTCAGTTGTTTGTTCTTGTTTAGTATTTGTTATCTGCTGGGGATAAGCGAGCATACGCGCACGAGCGCGCGCACACACACACGACGGAACTTTAAAAAGTTCTTGGGAAATTCTTTAACTTTTTATTGTGAATTGAGTGAAGATTTATAGACAAGAGCATCAGTTTCATTCAATAAATTACACAGTTTCAGCTCAATGATTGCAATCCCCTCCATGCAACAACAGTTATCCTGTCTCTTCCCTGTGGTTTTTATTTCCATTCCATCCACTTTCCCATCCCTTCTCAATTTTGTTCTAAGGTAAAAAATACCCTTTTGATTTTGAACGATTGACCATTCCATGGTGAGCATACTTTACTAGTGTTGTTGTGTTCCCCTCCCCACCTCCATATACCTTTCTACTGCTTGGCTAAAAACTGGGCCACAAGGGTGAGTTTGTTCCAGATTTGAACCCATAGTCTCAGGTTCCTCCAGTTTCTTTCTGACTAGTATGCCCAGCCTTTTTTTAAATAATTGTGTTTTGTTTCACATTTTCTATCTAGGACCTTTTAATGTGATCCCTTTCGGAGGAGTTGGTAGTGGAAGCCAGGGACCATGTAGCTCTTCTGGTCTCAGAGTCGTGGTCACTGATGTTCCAGTGCACTAGTTTACTCCAAGTATCTTCAAATTTTATCAATGTTTTTTCTACACATGGAGAGACCAATAGTTGCACTTTAGAAGGCTGCTTAGGAGTTTTTAAGAACCCAGAAACTACTCACCAAAGTAGGATGTAGAACCTTGTCTTTGTGGACTATGTCAATTAACCATGGTGTCCCCCAAGACTATTTTCCTAAGCCCCCAGCTCCAGCATCTCATTGCCTTAAGAGGTTTGATAGTATCTAAGGTGACCTGGTATGACACTGTAGGATAAGCACTGGACTGCTAATGACAAGGTTGGCAGTTCAAACCCACAAGCTGCTCCTTGGAAACTCTATATAGGGTTGCTATGACTCCACAGCATTTAACAATACAACAAGATTTCACCATTTTGCTCCTGTATGCTCTACCACACTCATAGGTTTGTTTTCAGTAAAGGTAAATAAATACCCATGTACAAATATCCTTTTTCAAATCCTTATGTATAATCGAATACTCCCTCTACTAATTCCATTTTTCTATGAACTTTTTAAAATATGAGTTGTTTTCTAAGCTTATGTTTCTTTCACGTTATCACTTCAATATTGCATACACTTTGACTTGGGTTAACATGTAATAAAATTTTCCTAAAATTTGGCTCTAGTAATTTGTTTCCTGGTGTTCACATATTTTGCCTACATGGACCCAGGGATCAAACACCTGCCAATGAAGGAGAATTCATCCCTTACACCTATTTGGGAGAAGAAATTCCTTATTTAAAATATTGATATGAAATCTATACAGTCACTGTGCAATCAAAAAGAACAAGTGATACAGGCAGCATTTTGTATAGCTACCAAAGGCATTATGTTAAGTGAACACATGATCCCAAGGCTCTACTGGTACATGGTTCCATTTATTTAACAGTCTTGAAACGACAGAATTAATAGAGATGGAGAACACAGTGGTTGCTAGGGAATGGGGTGCAACACAGTGGTCAAGTGCTCGTCTGCTATTTGAAAGGTTGATGCGCCAAACCACAAACCAGCTGCTCTGTAGGAGAAAGATGTGGCAGTCCGTGTCTGTAAAGATGTGCAGTTTTGAAAACCCTATGGGATAGTTCTACCCTGTCCTATGTGAGTTAGTATCAATTTGAAAGCTGTGGGGTTGGCTTGGTTTGAAGGAGGACACACACACACAAATAAGTGCATGAAAAATGGTAAAATCTGAACAATAGCTGTTGTTAATATTATACAGATGTCAATTTCCTAGTTCTGATAGTATAGTATAGTAATGTTTCCACTGGAGAAGCTGGGTGGAGCCTACATGATACTCTATTATTTGCAATGTACTGTGAGTCTATATTTCAAAATAAAAAGTTGAAAGAAAAAAATCAGAGTAAGTCATTATCTTTCCTATTTTTCACAGAGAAAAAGCAACAACAACCCCCATTATCATGTGCATGGCCTTATAAGGTTGTTTCATTTAACCCTCTAAATCTACTCTGTGAAATAGGTCCATTCATTGAAATTGAGACTTAGTTTAGTAATTTGTCAGAGCACAGGAAGGATTTGAACCCAGGATATGTGTGAAATTATACAGTGAAATCTAAGAGAACTAGGAAAGAGTTAGCTTGGCCCAAGTAAAATGAGATCTAGACAGTCATAACTTTTGAAGTTAATATGTAGCTCTTCCTTAACTACCTGTCATAGTCATTTACTACTTCAAAAAGTTAATCTCTCTTTTTTTTTTAAAAAAAGTTTTTATTGTGAATTGAGTGAAAGTTTACAGGGCAGATCATCAGTGTTACATTCAATAAATCACATATTTAGTTTCATTACAATGATTATAATCCCCTCAATGGACCGAAAGTTAACAGTTGTTTCTCTCTTTTCATTTTAGCTCTTTTTAAAAAAAACACTCAGGCATATATAATAATTTAACACCACCAAAGAGCATATTCTACAAGTCGGCCAGCTCTCAGTCCCTCTCTTTCCATGAATCTAGAGTCCTCAGCTGCTCCCTCTCTCCATGTCCCCATATCTGCCTCCATCTCTGGTGTCCCTGCTTCTCTGGATAGGGTCCTGCATTCCACTTGTGCTCCTCTCCCTTGATGGTCCTAGGGTCCTCTGTTTCTGGACTGTAAGATTAACTACTCCCCCTTTTTTGTTATAAAGCTTCTACCTTTACAATTGTGACAGTCACAATTAGTCATGAGCTAATCTCTTTTTTAGAGATTAATCATTTCTTTTTTTTTAATGTTTTATTGTGAATTATGTGATAGTCTATATGGGAGAACATTAGTTTTACAGTCATCCTATCATATATCATTTCATAGCCATGGTTACAATCCCCTCCATGCATCATCAACTAACCAAAGGATATACCCCACAAGCCTGCCCCCAGCCGCCAGCACACAGCCCCTCTCCCTGAGTCCAGAGTCCCCAGCTGCTCCATCTCTCCACGTCATCATTTCTGCTTCCATCTCTGGCATCACTGCTTCTCTGAATAGGGTCCTGCACTCAGTTCCTCTCTCCTGATGGTCCCAGGGACCTCTGTTGACTGCAAAGTCAACCACTCCCCTCCTTTTGCTACAAAACTTGTACCTTTACATTTCCAAGCCTCACAGTCAGTCCTGACAGCAATTATTCACTATTGTACCACAAAAGTCTTATCCCTATCTCCTTTCATGAGCCCCGTCCAGGCAGATTGGAAACCACTCAGTGGAGATTCTACCATCCCCCACCCCTCTGGAACTAGGCTCCCTCTTAAAAGCTTGTAAGCCAGTCACTTCGTGCCTTTGGGTAGCCAATGTCTAGGTTGCTCATCGCTGTATACTCTGTGCACCGAGGGGGTGGGAATGATCCTCACTGTAAAGATTTGCTCCCTCTTTTGAGCTACTGCATCCATAGGTGTAGGTCAAGTTCATCAAATTGTATCAGATTACTCTTTTTTTCCTCTTCTTTCTTCTAGTTGCACTCTGATCATCCAGTCATTGAAGCCAGCTCAAGTGGTTATTATTTGCAAGTGTGGCTGTTCTTCTGCATATGTCCTCTCTTCTTATCAGCTGGACGCTTCACTCTCCACTCTAGTCCTCTATGGCTATGTCACTGACTCTGGGCCCAAGAGTCCCCAGGTCTTGCCATACTGCTGGCCAACCAGGTCTCCACCCAGGTTCATAGCAGTCTATTGAATGTTGTAGGGCTTAGCTAGCAGTTTCATTGCTGTTTTCCCCTAACTTCCCCTTACTGGTGATGAATGTGGTCACCAATCAGAGCACATGTCTGCTCATGTATTCCTATTGAGTCTTAGTCTTGGAAGGGGGTTTGCATTGTGGGGATCCGATCACTTGGCCTGATGTCTCCTAGATGAGCAACTTGCTTGTTCTTGTAGTAATCAGTCCGACTGCCATTATTGTTTTGTATTTTTCCTGTCGGTCTTTCTTCCAAGAAGTATCTTCTGTTCTTCTAGCCGCTCTAGGTCATTTCTTCCTTTAATTGGTAGCTAATCCCACTCCAAAGACTATCCTAGGAAGGGAGAAAAACAGCTACACATTTCTTGTGAAGGCCACTGATAACCACCTCTGAGAAAAAAATAGGAATGCCTGTTAGACATGTACCCAATGGTCAGTGAGACTTGAACTACACAAAGCAACAAATAAATTTCTTAAATTCCTCAGCAGAGCTCCTGCACTACACCCAAAGTCCCATGGGAAGATAAATCTGGGGGATTTCTGCTCCCCTGTCCTGCTAAGTACTGATACTCAATAAATGTTTTGCTCTTTGCTCTGAGTCCTGTCCCTGAATATTGACCACATCAGCGACATGTGATAAAGAACCATTTTCCCAGTTACAATTTGGCACCACAGATGGGTCAGCTGATTACCTGAGAAGTGGAGGCCTCATG
The DNA here is from genome assembly GCF_000296735.1 of Chrysochloris asiatica. Lineage (NCBI taxonomy): Eukaryota > Metazoa > Chordata > Mammalia > Afrosoricida > Chrysochloridae > Chrysochloris > Chrysochloris asiatica. The sequence goes on from NW_006408631.1 coordinate 3,250,255, forward strand.
CAAAACCAGCTCTAAAAAGCCCAAGCAACCTCAAAGGGTTTTTCTTGTCATGGGCCTGCATAGAGGGCTAATCTGTGATAAGGCACTCCCAGTCCCCTTCTGCTTTCCAAACATAATTAACAAAGCACAGAAACTGATGAGCTGCCTGGGCTAGTCAGAGGTGACCCTCTTCTTGTGTTAACAGCAGAGATGGATGGAAGGGATGTGGTCAGAAAGACGGTTTGAAAGCCCTTGATTTCAAGACAAGAGTCAACTACGATCACTCTCCCAGTATGTAAGATTGCATACACTAAGGACTACATACTGTATCAAGAAGGCAGGCCTGGGATTTGGGATTTGGTTCCTCTAGAGGTAAGTGTAGGAGTCCTGGTATGAGAGTTCAGGATAAGGTTGGTTTGAACCACAAGATTAGGAGTTCAAACCTACCAGCTGCTCCTTGGAAACCCTATACAGCATGAGTGGGCAACTTTTTTTCTGCTAAGGGTCATTTGGATATTTGTAACATCATTTGCAGATGATAAAAAATTATCAATTTAAAATTTAGCTTGCTATATTTGGTCAAACATTTCATTAATGGAGAAAGATGAGGCTTTCTGCTACCGTAAAGATTTACAGCCTCAGAAACCCTGTACAGGGTCGCTATGAGTCAGAACCGACTCCATGGCACACAACAACAACAACAGTGTGATGGCTAACGAGCTCTGGTAGTGTAGTGGTTATGAGTCAGACTACTAATCTCACAGTCATCAGTTTGAAAATACCAGCAGTCCCACAGGAGAAAAAATGAGGCTTTCTGCTCCTATAAAGATTTACAGCCTACGAAACCCTATACAGGGTAGTTATTAGTCAGAACTGACTCCATGCCACACTACCACCACCATCAATGTGAAGCCTGGAACTGCGATTGCCTTGGCAAGACCAGACCAAATTATTTCACCGGCTTTATATGCCTGTGGGCTAGATGTTCCCCACCCCTACTATACAGGGTTTCTATGAGTTGGAACTGATTTGATGGTGAGTATATGGTCTCTGTTTCTTTAAGAGGTGATTGTATGATTCCTAGTGACTTAATGAGACCTAGGTTAAGGACTGTGGTGGGTAGCCCTGTCCCTGAGAAAATGACCACCAAGAGAGGACCAGGAGGAGAGCAACCCCTTGACTCCCCTTCTTCCCCTCCCACCTCCCTCTTGGTTATGAATGGAATGTTAGAAGGAGGCAATAAATGATGTTAAGAGTGACTGAAATTTTAACACTCCAGGTCTTCATATGTTCATCTGTCCTATATTTTTGTTGGTCCCTTTTTGTCTATGAAAAGGAACTGGATTTTTGTGTTTTTCAGACTTTATTTAAGTTTCAGTATTTAGACTTAGGACAATCCATAAGATCTCCCCTAGGAGAGAAGCGAAAGAGACTTGAGCACATATTTAAACAGTTGGGGTGGAACACAGAAAAAAATTGCAAAAAGGGATGGCTAGAGTTGTGGGATGACATCAAGAACACCATATATGAAGAAAGCAAAAAGTCATTGAGAAGACCAGAAAGAAGGAAAAGGTCAAAATGGATGTCAGAAGAGACAACGAAACTTGCTTTCTAGCATAGAGATGCTAAAGCAAATGGAAGAAATGAGGAGGTACAAGAGCTGAACAGAAAATTGCAAAGATCAGCCTGAGAAGATAAAGCCAAATATTACAACAAAACATGCAAAGATCTGGAATCAGAAAACCAAAAAGGAAGAACATGCTCAGCATTTCTAAAACTGGGGAAACTGAAGAAAAAATTCAAGCCTTTTCCTTATTGAAAGATTCTCTGGGCAAATTACTGAATGGTGCAGAAAGCATCAAGAGAAGATGGAAGGAATACACAAAGTCACTGTACCAAAAGGAAATGGCCGATGTTCAACCGTTTCCAGAGGTAGCATATGATCAAGAGCCAATTATACCGAAGGAAGAAATCCAAGGTGTATTGAAAGAA
>NW_006408631.1:3257565-3279583 GCF_000296735.1 Chrysochloris asiatica
GTTGCTATGGGTCGGTACCGTCTCGAAGGCACCTAACAACAACAACAAACATGTGTGTATATATATAATTGTGAATTGAGTGAAGGTTTTACAGACAAGATTATCAGTTCTATATTCAAGAAATCATACACTTTGTTTCATCTCCATGACTGCAATCCCCTCCATGCAACAAAAATTATCTAGATTACAAACGAGGCTGCTAACTTCAAGGTCAACTGTTCGAATCTACCAATCACTCCTTGGGTAAAAGATAAGGCATTCTACTCCCTCAAAGTTCTACATTTGGTAACCCTGTACAGGGTTGCTATGAGTCGGAACCAACTTGACAGCACACACCTACCACCACCATAGAGTTTCCTCGAGTGGCCCGTGAGTTTAAACAGCTGACACTGCCATTCAAACAGATTTTTATCTTACAGTGTTATATCAGAACTCCAATTTGTAAACTAAAACCATAAAATTCTTAGAAGACAAAGCAGGGTAAATGCTGTCAGGTCGTGCTTTTGTTCAAGTAGACTAGACATTTCTACGAATGTATTTACCCGCATAGTGGTTACAAATCGGGCCGCTACTCTCATGGTCAGCAGTTCCAAACTACCAGCTGTTCTGCAGGAGAAAGATGAGGCTCCTGTAAAGATTTACAGCCTGGGAAACCCTGTAGAGCGTGGCTATGAGTCAGAACAGACTCCATGGCACATAATAACAACAACAACAACAACAACAAGAAAGCCCAGGAATTAACTGGCTTTGTTCTGTTTTCATTCTAATTTTGACCTAAGTTTAATTAAATGTGTATGTGAGTGCAGGCTAAAAATGGGTAATCAGACAAACATTCCAGATGCATCCTAATTGAGAATTTTTCATTGACAATCAAACTTATAGGGAAAAAAATAATAAAGTGTCCCCCTAATGTTGCATGGCCACAATGTCAATTGGATTGATAACACCAAATAGCTAATATAGACAAAACAAACTGGGTTCTCATACATCTATATGGTGTTTTATAAGCTTAAGCTTTAAATTAAGTATAATCTTTCTGTTTAATTCTGAGAGTTTGTTGTGTCTAACTAAGCTTCTGTTTTTATATCAAGTTAAAGACCACAGCTAATATTTTTCATAAGGTAATATCCGACTCGATGGCACCTGACAACAACAACAACAACAACAACAATCTAAAAATCTTAAATGTTTTCCTAAGAACTGCTTCTTGTACCGGGCTAATAATCACTCTTTTAAAGACAAATGAGTGCTTGCTGGTTAAAAAGTCTGAATATTATAAGAAGTTAATGAAGTAAATTCATTTTAATAAATTTTATGATGTTGTTGTTAAGTGCTGCTGAGTCAGTTCTGACCTATAATGGCCCTGTATAGGATTTCTGAGGAATGACTGGTAACCTTGAATTGCCGACCTTGCAGTTCAAATCAACTTTGATGTCTAGCTCATTAACCTACAGAGCCATACCAGGACTCCCAACAAATTTTATAGCAACTTTAAAAGTAAAACCTTTTCAAATAGTTTAGACTAAATATTTGAAAATGTGTTTTACCTAAGAAAAAGCAATTTTGAGAGTAAAACTGGTACTTCTAAAATGTATATTTAAAAATTATCTTTTTATAATGTTGTCTGGCTCCAATATTCCTTCAGCTTGAGAACAACGTGGCCCAGACTTTTTTTTTTGTCTTTCTCGTTTATCAGACTATTTTATAAAGAGCTTTACATAAGACAGGGAAAGATAAAATCCCAGACATTTAGGTGTTTGTCACTATATCAGAATGTTGTTATTAAGTGCTGCTGACTCAGTTCCAACTCACAGTGATCCTGTATAGGGTTTCCCATAGATCAGCTAGTGGGCTCGAACACCTGACCTTGTGGTTTGCAGTCTGGTGCTTATTGTATGGAACCACAATGCTCTCATGTATCAGAATAAAGCTGTTCAATAGAAATACTTTACTCAAACAGACAAAGGTAGAGGAGACTAGGCCAGTGCTGCCTGACTCCTCTGAAGAGGAATTCTGGAGGGATGGGAGACCTTTACCCTGCCTCTGCATTCCATAGCTCCAAAAACAGCACCAGCTTCCAGTTCCTGCTCCACCGAAATTTAATTCTCCCAGAACTTCGGAGACACACTCTATCAGTCCAGAAAGTGTGGCCTCTCACTCTCATACCTGGAAGATATGCAATTCGGTCAAGTAGTACCGCTGACCCGACAGGACAATTCCCCATAGGAGAAGTCCCCACTAGTATTGTTGAGAGAGGGGCCTATGGATGCTAGCTTATCCACTCTCCCTTCTCCACCTCAAGGCTTGCTCACCACCAAAACATGGCAAATAATTTTAAAACAAGCCAAAGAAGAGGCTGACAAAAAATAAAAAACATTAAAATCCAGTGGATGAGAGCCAGCTCCCCGAGGTAGCTTGGGAAAGTTTCTCAAAATTTTGAACTTTGTAAAGGGGGTTGAATTACAAAAACCTTTACAGACTTTGAGAGGAGAAAAACAACTCCATTTGGAGTAGACTCCAGAATGCCAAAAAACCTTTAATGAGATCAAGGACAAGCTGATAGCTGTAATGGTTAAGTGCGTCGAGTAGGTTCCGACCCGTAGCAACCCAGCATAGGGTTTCCAAGGAGCGGCTGGTGAGACTGAACCGCCAACCTTGCAAATGACTTTGTAGTCCAGAGTAGTAACCCACAGAGCCACACCAGGACTCCAAGATGATAGTAGTGTCTGCCTTAGAACTACCTGACTTAAGAAAGCCCTGAAAACCTATTTGTACATGAATTGCAGAGCCTGGGACTAAGAATACTCACCCAGTCTTGAAGTGACTTCCAAAAAGGTCTATAGCTTACCTTTCAAAACAGTTAAATGGAATGGCAAAAAGACGGTTAGCTTGACTGTATGAAAGGCAGATCTAATAGCTTTAACCAGGGTTTTCCTTCTGTCTTGCATGCACGCAGGGTCATTTGAAAAAGAGGCTCAGCAGGAGAGAAGATGCATCTCAGAAATTTTGCACTTACTAAAAACTAAAAGCCATCAAGAGCTAGCTACAGTGACGATCATGTATAGCCCATATCACTAAAAACCACCACAGAAGGCCAAAGAGAACCATTGCACCAACAAAACTACCCAGTTCCCATCCTTGCAGATCCTGCCTCTAAACGTAACACTGGACTAAAGATGTTCACACCTAAGTACTCCCCTGAAGATCTCAAGAGAACAACTGCCTAGAGATTCAAGAACTGACCAGTAAAATAAAAGCTGCACATTTCCTAGAGACCCCAATCAAGTAGGCAAAATGAGAAGACTAATCTCACCCTAAAGAAGGCCCCGGAAAAACCTTGCCAAGGGACTAATCTCACTTGGGGTCAGGTGCTTCCCTTCATTCTGCTCAGAATCACAGTTCCCCCTAGAAGCAGGCTGAAACTGCACCCTATGAATTAGGATATGAGAGCCCATTCCTGAAGCATGGATGTGAGTAACTGTCAGCCCTTGTTGTTGTTAAGCGCTGTCAAGTAGGTTCTAACGAATAGTAACCCTGTACAGGGTTCCTGAAGAGTGGCTGGTGGGTTTGAACTGCCAACCTTGTAGTTCAAACTGACCTTTTGGTCCAGTTCTTTATCCTGCAACACCACACCAGGATTCCTTGGTCCCACCTTAATCACTATTTACTATTCTCTAAATGTCTTCCCCCTAGGACACTCCTCTCTCCACAGCCTTCATACAATTTAAGGTATAGAAGGGCCAGCACCCACAAAAAAGATATCAAGTATTGACTCCTTCATTTATACCTCCATAATTGGACTTAAGTATAAATTTATTAAGAGATAAGATAGCTTGTTTGTTAGCTCTTTAGTTATTCCTGTTTCATGTTTTTTAAAAAAAGTCTATTTAGGAAAAGAAACACTCATCTTCTGGTCCTGTAAACTGAGGGTTAGAGATACTCTAGCCCTCCCATGTGTGGTGTCATCCCTTATTTTTATGGGGCCAGTTAAATGGGTAAAGCAAGACCCGGGGGCTGGAGGTATTACTGAAAATGTCATTTGGATATAAGATACTCTTGGACCTGGAGAAAAGGTCCCATTGTTGACAGCACCCAAAGCTGTAACAAAGACTTCTCCATGTTAATTCAGGAATTTGTTTCTCTTAGACATTGAGACTTAACTATTGTGTTAAATATGAGAAAGCCCAAGTCCAAGATGAAGAAATTGCTTGGGGGAGGAAAATCCAAAATTTTTATCATTGAAACACAGAAGCTGCCACATATCCCAGATGGCTGGGACTGGCCCTCTAAAGGGATAGTTACTATTTCTCAAGCCATAGCAAAAGGCAGGGGAGATGGGGATTAAAAATTGTTGGATGTACCATCACCTTCCCTGGTTAGGGACAGCCCAAAATCCTAGGGCTTAGTGTTTAATTATTCTGGAATCCCCGGCCTCAATCTCATTTACCAGCCTCTCAGCTATGGTAGCGTAGTGGTTACGAGTTGGGCTGCCAACCTCAAGGTCAGCAGTTCGAAACTACCAGCTGTTCCATGGGAGAAAGATGAGGCATTCTGCTCCTGTAAAGATTTACGGCCCTGGAAACCCTGTGCAGGGTCACTATGAGTCAGAACCGACTCCGTGGCACTTAACAACAACCAGTACCCAGTGGTGGTGGTGATGGTGCTATGGAGTCGGTTCCGACTCACAGTGACCCTGTACAGGGTTTCCAAGGCTGTAAAGCTTTATGGGAGCAAAAAGCCTCATCTTCCTCCCACAGAACCGCTGGTAGTTTCGAATCACTGACCTTGTGGCTGGCAGCCCAACTTGTAACCACTAAGCTACCAGAGCTCCTTCCAGTACCCAGTGTGCTCCATTAACTCAATACTTTTTCTTAGTTTTCTATTTCCTTCTTTTAGCTCTCATGAATCTGGTTACTCCTTCAAGATGGGAAGTACTGCCTAAAATACCCACCAATAGTGGGTAGCCTCACCCTCCTGTACTCAGTCATTGAGGTCCTGGTGTGGCACTGTGGGTAAATGAGCCAGACTGCAAAGTCATTTGAACTGCAAGGTTGGTGGTTCAAGTTCACCAGCTGCTCCTCGGAAACCCTATACAGGGTCGCTATGGGTCGGAACTGACTCGACGGCACCTAACGACAACACTCAGTCATTGCAAATCCCATGGTTGACGTCAGTGAACCTCAATCTTCCAGACACTCTAAGTAAAAACCTGTCCTTATGCGCAACTCCAGGATATACTTTTTTTACATAGTAGAAAGCCATATCCTTCAAATTGGCTCCCTCATCCCAAGGAGTCCATCTACACTTGGGCCAGTGTCTGGCCAGAATGCCCTTTGTAGAAAAACGCATCCTGGGTTCCATCACTTTTCCTACTCAAATTCACCCCTCACTGTTCAAAAGCCAGGCAAAAGGAAATGTGAGTGACATCACGATAAAAAAAGGGAGGAAAAATATATAACCCCATTTTAAAAGAAAGGGAATTTGGGTAATGGTTCCTCTAAACTGCCATCCTGGGACTATAAATTTATCAAGTGGAAATGGTGGTGGGGTGCTGTGGAGTTGGTTCTGACTCCTAGTGACTCTTTATAGGGTTTCTGAAGCTGTAAATCTTTACAGGGGCAGAAAGCCTTATCTTTCTCCAGCAGAATGGCTGGTAGTTTCGAACTGCTAACTTTGAGATTAGCAGCCCAACTCATAACGCTACCAAAGCTTCCACCAAATGGAAGTAGCTATACACAATTTATCTGACACAGTATCTTCTAACCCTGTCTACTAAAAAGGCTTTGAAAGGCTCACCATGTTTGTCCCTGTCAGTAAAAATAGTGACTCAGAGAGCAGTTAATACTACCCAAGCAAGTAAAGTTTTTGCCCTACTAGAGTACTCCCTCTGTTTCATGAACAGATGATGTCTGCCAACTAATCAAAAAAGGTGTCTCTAGTTTTCATAACTCAGGCCCTTCTCCCTGACTATGCCAATTTACACTAGTTTCTCATCACCCCTGTTCAGGAGGAAGCAGCCAAAGAGAAGCAATATCCTGTTTCCCAAGATTGAAAAATGAACAACAAAAGGGGGAAATTAGAACAGTAAGAAACTAAGGGTACCAGGAAAGTTTTAGCTTGGCCAAAGTAAAACGAGATCCAGGCAGTCGTAATATTAAGTGCCGAAGAGTTGGTTCCAACTCATAGGGACCCTGAGTAGGGTTTTAAAGGAGCAGCTGGTGAGTTTGAACTTGCGACCTTGTAGTTCATAATCCATTGCTGATCTTACAGCACCACACCAGGAGTCCTGACAGTCAAAATAGCTAGCTATACTATAGTTAGAAGGCAGCACTTCCCTAATTAAATATTAAATGTCATAGTTCTTTTTTTTTTTTTTTTTGAGATAATTTCTTCCCAGGAAGGGAAACAGCTACACATTTCTTATGAATACCACTGACATCCTGAGAAAAAGCTAACAGTGCCTGTTTGAGATAGCATGTCCAGAACGACCAGTGGGACTTGATATAAACAAAGCAACAAAAGTTTTTGAAATTCCTCAGGCGTCTACCCCTACACCCCAAAACCCTACTGTTGTTAAGTGCTGTCAAGTCAGTTCTGACTCATAGCGACCCTGTATAGGATTTCCGAGGAGAGGCTGTTCAGTTTAAATCACTGATAAATCCTTTTCCTTCTGGGAGACACATCTGGAAGATTTCTGCTTCCGTCTTCCGGGGTATCAATACTCAATTAAGTCTCTGAATATTGACATCAGTGTCAAAGGTGATAACTATTTTCCCCGTGCGGTTTTTCACTGTCACAGACCATTACACGGCAACTATACCGTTACCTAAAGGAGCTCTGGTAGTGTAGTGGTTTCGAATCGGGCTGCGAACCCCAAGGTCGGCAGTTTGAAAATATCAGCTGTTCTCCGGGGGGGGAGGGAGGCGGGAAGATAAGGCATTTTGCTGCTGTAAAGATTTACAGCCTCGGAAAGCCCGTACAGGATTGCTATGAGTCGGGACCGACTCCACGGCACATAACAACAACAAAACCGTTACCTCCGAGTCCTGGTGTGGTGCTGTGAGTTCATGCACTGAACTGCAAGGTGGGTTTGAATCGCAAGGTCGATGGTTCAAGCTCAGTAGCCGTTCCTGGGAAACTCGATACTGTCGGTATCTACTCGACCGCATTTAACAACAGCAACAATACCGTTTCCTTACGATTTCCCTTTTTAAAACCCATAAAACACAAGCTTCTCTCGGTTGCCAGGGCTCTTCCTGATTTTGGAGTGGGAGGGGACACAAAATTTCCCTGACACCTGATGTGGGAACTTCGGAAACATATCTATCTCCTCCCCACCATTTCTATCAGCTCTAGGTATGCAGAGGCATAGCAAATATTTCTTTTTACCAACACAACTAACTACCCGCTCAGGGCTTAAGCAAAATGCAGTCACGTGCCCTCAAGACCCAATGACCAAGGCCCACGCTTCCCAGACGGCCGCATGCGCTCACAGAGGCCGAGCTCGCATGGCGCCACGCCCCATCCCAGAGCTTGGTGCTCTCGCTTTAATAATCCCCGGAAGCCACTGCTGCTGGGATTTCGGGTTCCTCTTAAGCTTCGTTCCTAAACTCGGCCCCTGGAGCGTGTCCTGATTGGCTCGCTCTGGAGGCAGGGAAGGGACCCCTTTGAGAAAAGGACCGCTTCCTGAAGCGGGAGACAGGAAGTTGTCTAGTGCCCCTGGAGTCCCGTTGAAAAAGTGCTCACTGTCGTTTAGGTGGCGGCTGGAGCTGGAAGTGGGTCGAGAGACTGGAGGCTCTGTCCCGCTGCAGTTGGAGGTCCGTTTCCATCGTTGCACCACGGCTACCTCTTCCAGCCCCGAGCCGGGTGCGGCTACCCGGAAGACGACCTTAGGCTTCTTTACGCTGCTCCAAGGGACACCTGCCCGGGCATCGCCTGGGCCTCCAGCCAGGGGACTGGCTCGCTGCTTCAGCACTCCGGGCCGCATTAAGGAGTACACTTATAGCCCCGCGTTTTGCCTCTTTCCCTGAACCACCAAGACCTTGGTCCACAGGGCAAGTCTTGGACCTGGGTCTACCTAGACGGAACCAAAACGCTCAGCCCAGGTCCCCCGCAGACAGGGCTCTGCATCGTCTCTGATATGTCACCCACCATCTCCCACAAGGACAGTAGTCGGCAACGACGACCAGGGACTTTCACACAGTCTCTGGATATGAAGAGCGGTCCTCTGCCGCCAGGTGTGTGGGATGACAACCATCCGGACTTGGTGGGAGCGGAAGGGGACAGAGAAGCTCTTCTGCGGGATCCCTGCACTGGTGACGTCTCAAAAGTCCCACAGAGTTGCAGGGCTGAACTAAGTAGCATTTTGCTGCTACTTTTTCTTTACGTGCTTCAGGGCATTCCACTGGGCCTGGCGGGAAGTATCCCACTCATTTTGCAGAGCAAAAATGTTAGTTATAAAGACCAAGCTTTCTTCAGTTTTGTCTTTTGGCCCTTCAGTCTCAAATTGCTCTGGGCCCCGTTAGTTGATGCGGTCTACTTCAGAAACTTCGGTCGTCGCAAATCTTGGCTTGTCCCTACACAGTACACACTGGGACTCTTCATGATCTATTTATCCACGCAGGTGGACCTTTTGCTCGGGAATATCGATGGCAGAACCCCCGACGTGATTGCCCTTACTGTGACATTCTTTTTGTTTGAATTCCTGGCTGCCACTCAGGACATCGCTGTGGATGGTTGGGCGTTAACAATGTTATCCCGGGAGAACGTGGGCTATGCTTCTACCTGCAATTCAGTGGGCCAAACAGCGGGCTACTTTTTGGGCAATGTTTTGTTTTTGGCCCTTGAATCTCCTGACTTTTGTAACAAATATTTGCGGTTTCAGCCACAACCCAGGGGAATCGTTACCCTTTCAGGTAGTTTGTTTAAACTGTTATGCTGTTTAAGTTTGTTTGATGGTTATGAATCCTTTGACAGAGTATGTGATGTTGAAGGAGAGCTCATTACTTAAATTAGTGGAAATAATTTTATGGGAAAAGAGACAAGGTAAGTTTTCTGTTATGCTAAAGTGGGCTTCTTTGAAGTTTCAAGTGCTACTAAAGCCAGAATGACATTGCAGCAATCCTAATTCTTCAGTACCCCACAGTCAGCAGAAAGAGTGTTCATGTGTAATAGAAAGCAATTCTGAGTGTAGGGATCTGTCAGCATTTGTCTAATATACAATTGCATATTTAAATAAGTAGGAGAGCCCTGGTGTGGCACTGTAGGATAAGCACTGGGCTGCTAACTACAAAGTGGGTGGTTCAGACCCATCAGCCACTCCTTGGAAACCCTATGCAGGGTCACTATGAGTGGGAACTGATCACAACACTTAACAACAATAACCTAAAAATAGGAACTCAGCCTGAATCTGATGGCTCCCATTTCCCCATTGACTTTATCCAGTTGAGAATTCTAGCTTTATGTCCTCACCTAGTCTTCTGGATAATAAAACAGGATTTGTTCATTCAAACATTGAGCCAACCAAGTGGCTGGATTCCTAGAATGTACAGTAAGTAAGGCAGAGTGTTGTGGTACTGTAGGATAAGCACTGGACTGCTAACCTCAAGGCTGGTGGTTTAAACCCACCAGCTGCTTTTCAGAAACCTTGTACAGGGTTGCAATGAGTTGGAACCGACTTGATGGCACACAGAAATGGAGATGAATGTTTCAGGAGAGCTCAGAATTGCCAGATGCTAACTGCTTATGGGTATCAGGCTTTGCACTTATTCTTGATTGGTAAGATTTCATAAAGTGGAGAATTGGTATTCCAGAATGTAGTACATTAGGTGAAAATGCACTGAGGCTGAAAAATAGAAAAAAGTGTAGGACAGCCTCTTGATATTCAAAGTCCTTGAAGCAGTAATTGTAAAGACTGAGTTTGAGAAGTGGTACAGAAGAAAAGTTGTAACCGAATTATTGTCTTTAGTTGTTGTAAACCAAAAACCAAACGCACTGCCTTTGAGTCCATTCCAACTCCTAGCAACCCCCTATAGGATAGAGTAGAACACCGTAGGATATCCAAGAAGGTAAATCTTTATAGGGCAGACAGCCTTATTTGTTTCCCATGCGAGCGTCTGGTAAATTTGCTCTGCTAACCTTGCAGTAACATTACAATGCTTAGCCCATAGTGCCACCAGGATGCTTTCAATTGCAATGAAAGGAGCTTAATGTTTATTTAGTAACTAACTGAATATATAGTCTATAGAATTTCTCCTTTCCTCTGCATAACTTTGTAAGGGTTTCTGAGGGTTTTTTCCAACCCCTAATAAGATTTTTAGGTTTCCCTAAAATCCAGCGAGATGGATTGGCCAAGTGGCAGCATCGATGGACTCAAGCGTGGCAACAGTAGTGAGGTTGGCCCAGGATTGGGCAGTGTTTTCGTTCTGCTGTGCATAAGGTCACTATGAGTTGGTACTAACTTGATGGCACCTAACAACAACAACAACAAAATATGTGTAAGGAGCTCTTATAGCATAGTAGTTACAAGCTGGGCTGTTAATCTCACAGCAGTTCGAAACTACCAGCTGTTACACAGGAGAAAGATGAGGCTTTCTGCTACCGTAAAGATTTATAGCCTTGGAAATCCTGTACAGGGTCACTATGAGTCCGAGCCGACTCCACGGCACATAACAACAACAACAACAACAACAACAGCAAGTATTGAGTCTTGAAATGAATTTGGGTGGTTTTGTTTTGAGATTTAAACAAAACTAAACGTCCTCTTAGTTTCCCAGTGCCAACTTGGGTATTCCCATTCCTATTCTATGCATAATTGTCTATACTTTGTGATTATATCCTATGGACATCTTGTTGCTTTTTCGTTTGTTCTTCATTTTATCTTGGAGTTGTGATATCACCAAGGAGGACTAATGAAATGGTGTACTTAATATGGAATCTTCCTAGAAAAAGACTTAAACTATGGTGTGGTGCTATAGGATAAGCACTGAACTGCAAGGTCGGTTTGAACTGCAAGGTCAGCAGTTCAAATTCACCAATCTCTTCTTGGAAACCCTATACAGGGTCTCTATGAGTCAGAACTGACTCAACGGCCTTAACAACACCATGGAAACTAAATTACTAACTAGTTAAGAGTTTTCTCATAAGACATCTTCCCAGAGAATGCTGTTGATTGAATTCAGAACCTGTTCATTTGCAACCATTCTCCAATGTGTGGATCAAGATTGGGTTTGTTGAGTTTTTAATTAGACTTATTTGCTGTTTTGAAATCCGTTTAGTCTGTGGAATTTGAAGTTTGCTCTTCAGGAGACTTAAAAATAGCTTACTTTGTAATTTTTAAAACTATAATGGACTGTTGAGCTTGGTTAATAAGACATTTTAGTAAATTAAGGGATCTTACATCTCATTTGCCTTTTTTAGGGTTGTATCTATCACATTTATAGCCTTGTACTTTTTGGTACTCAGTAATAGTGTGGTGGTGGTGATTGTATGCCATGGGGCTGGTTCCTACTCACAGTGACCCTGCATCAGGTTTCTAAAGCTGTAAATCGTTTACAGGAGCAGAAAGCCTCATCTTTTTCTCGTAGATTTGAACTGCTGACCTTTTGGTTAGCTCAGTTTGTAACCCACTATGCTACCAGGGCTCGTTATTAATACTATGAGAAAAAAATAGTGCTTTTGAGGAATTTTGAGAACACATATTAAGGAAATACAGTTGCTTACGTAATAAAAGTGGAGTCCTGGAGTCCTGGTGTGGCACTGTGTGTTAATGTGATGGACTGCAAAGTTGATTTGAACTGCAAAGTTGGCAGGTCAAGCTCACTAGCCAGTCCTTGGAAATCTTATACAGGGTTGCTACTGGTCAGAACTGACTTGATGGCACTTACCAACAATAAACAGCAGGTAATAAAAAGAAAAATGGTATTAAAAGATATTGGAATTGTTCCACGAACTTTACCTACGGCTTAGGCTTCTTGATTCCTTATCTGGTGTTTTTCCTGCACTTGGTAGAAAACTGAGGGGGAAGTGTCAAGAAAAACCTTGAGGCCTAATATTGTTGTTGTTGTTGTTATGTGCTGTGGAGTTGATACCGACTCATTGCGACCCTGTACAGGGTTTCCGAGGCTGTAAATCTTTACGGGAGCAGCTGGTAGTTTCGAACTGCTGACCTTGCGGCTCGCAGCCCGCCTAATATACTATGTGGTAATTGACCTTTTCTATAAGACAAAAAGGAGCTCAGTGTAGTGGTTACAAGTCAGGCTGCTAATTTCAAGGTCAGCCATTCAAAACTACCAGTAGTTCTGCAGGACAAAGGTGAAGGTTTCTGCTCCTGTAAAGATTTACAGTCTTGGAAACCCTATACAGGATCGCTATGAGTTGGCACCAACTCCATGACACATAACCACCACCACCACCATAAGACAAAAGGAGCATTCTGACTGCTGATATCTAAAAAAAACACCAGTCTATACCTGGAATGCTTGATGTGCAGAGGAAGTGATAGACTGAAGTTTGTTTGTTTGTTTTAAAGTGACCCATGTCACTCATTTACTCAGCGGGCCTGTTTGGGATTAGCCATGAGATAGGTGTTACAGTATGATGAATAAGACCTGGGAATTGATTTTTGGCTTACAAGGAACCATAATGAGGTTTGTAAACCAAAATGACAAAGTGAGTAGATGGGTGATGTAAATAGGTCAAGTGAACTGGTACAGGAATTGAGGGGACACAGTTAACCTAAGAAGCCCAGGCCTAGCTAAAAAAGCAGGGAGTTTCAACATCAGTAAATTGTTACCTTATGGAAACAGGATCCCATGATTACCTGATGTTAAGAGTATTCAAAAGAAACTAGAATTTCTTCTTTTGTTTATTCCTGTACTTTTAAAACAGTAAACAAATAAAAATATAACTGCTCCCTAAGGTTTCCAAGATTGTAAACCTTTACGGAAGCAGACAGCCTCATTTTCCTCCTTGCAGGACCTGGGGGATTTGAACTGCTGGCCTTGTGGCTAGCAGCCTCACACTTAACCCACTGCACCATGAGGGATCCTTAAAAACACTTAAACGCTCATGTAAAGTGTGTCTTTTGGCTTGATCCAGCCTGTGAGTGACTAGTCAAGACCCTCGGCTCTAGAAGTGGTAACAATCATAATTAGAAAAAGTGATCTGATAGGAAGCAGGGTATAGTATTTGGATTTGGAGTAGGGACCAGGATAGTTTGACACTGGAATAAAGCTAAAGATACAATTAGAGCTTATAAAGTAGTTTGTATATAGCTAGGAATGCACATATAACAGTCAAAGAAAATAACTGATGCTATGAATTAAATTTGTGGTGATAATAGTAAAAATCTTTTTTATAAGGGCCTCTATGCTTTGAATCAGTTAGGAAGCAGGACCATTAATTCCTATGTAGTCACACATTTCTCTGCCCTGCTTTCAGAAGCAGTACTCATTAACATACATTGTTGTTGTTATGTGCCATGGAGTCGGTTCTGACTCATTGTGACCCCATATAGAGTTTTCGATGAGCAGCTAGTGAGTTTGAATGGCTGGCCTTTTGGTTCAAATTGACCCTGCTGTCTAGTGCTTATCTTATGGTACCACACCAGGACTCCCATTAACATATAGTCACTACATATACATATGTTTTTTAGAATTTAGGAGGAATTGATTCATTTCTAACAGATCAGTTATTTAAAAATAAGCTGTAATATGTTAATAGCATCCGTGATAGAGGTGGGAGTTATGTGCAGTCAAGTTGGTTCCGACTCATAGTGGCCCTGTATAGGGTTTCCAAGGCTGTGAATCTTTCAACCATAGAGCAGCTGATAGATTTGAACTGCTGACCTTAAGATTAGCAGCCCAATGCGTAACCCATTATGCTATCAGAGCTCCTTAATAGTATCCATATTTAGCCTTAAAATATTAGCTTATACGCTCAAAAAGACAAATCTATAGTTGTAGGGATGGAGAGCAGATCAGTTGTTGCTAGAAGTTGGGGATTTGTAGTAGATGACTATAAATGGTTAACATGAGGGATTTTTGGGGGTGATGGAGCTATTCTCTATCTTGATTATGATTGTTGTTGTTGGGTGTCATCGAGTTGGTAATAACACATAGCGACCCTGTGCACAGCAGAACAAACCACTGCCCAATCCTGGGCCAACCTCACAATTATTGCTATATTTGAGCCCATTGATGCTGTCAGTATGCCAATCCATCTTGTTGGGGGTCTTCCTCTTTTTCTCTGACTCTCCACTTTACATGTATTGATTATGATAGTGATATGAAATCATACATGTTTTAAAATTCATGCAACTGTATCCTAAAAGAAAAAAATCAGCTTTGCTATGTTGTTGTTGTTAAGTGCCGTCAAGTCAAATACATCTCAGCAACCCAGTATAGGGCTTCCAAGGAGTGACTAGTATGTTTGAACTGTCAATCTTGTGGTTCAAACTGTCCTTGCAGCCTCTCCTTTATCCCACAGCGCCACACCATGACTCCAACTTTGCTATATAACTATTTAAAAGTAAACTGTATTCTTTAAAAAATAACCTATTATTTTTAAAGCTGACCTGTGGATAAATATGCAAAATGTATGATATCAAATCCTTCTGTTTAGCTCCCTTTGGCCTTGAGTGGAACATGTTCATATATATGGTTTATCTTCCATGTCAACATAAGCAAAGAAAATTTGAGCTTGATTCAAATGTTAGGCCTCTAGTAGTAAAATAAGTGGAAGACTACTGAGGCTCACAGATTCTAGGGGAATTAGATATTTTGGAAGGCCTTAAATGTTTTGTTTTGTTTTTTCTTTTTTAAACTAAACAAAGGGAAAAAATGGTACTTTGTGCTTTCTTTGTTTAGTAGTGAACCATGGTGGTGGTGGCTGTATACTGTGTGCTTTTGTGTGGAAAAGTCAATTTATAAAATACACTTGTAAACTTCAAAATTATTTGATTTACTTTGATATATCTCTTATTCTGAAATTTACTTCTCATTTTGTTGATACTTAATTCAAGGTCAATTGAACTAGCCTTTACTATGTAAACTTAGCAATAAGAGAATCATAAGACCTTGTTGCTGTTAAGTGCCCTCCAGTCAGTTCTGACTTAGCGATCCTGTATAGGGTTTCCAAGGAGCTGCTGGTGGGTTTGAACTCATTCTAGTTCTGATCCTACAGTACCACACCAGGCACCTATTAACTACAAGTAATCTCCTACTTCCATTTATAGTGTGTGCCTTAAAACAAGTATTTTTGAGAAAACAAAATAGAGTTACATAATACCAGGAAATGTTCAGTTCCTAGAGGATTAAAAATTAAAAATAAGAAATTCCTAATTTTGCCTTTTTTTTAGATTAACTTTTGTCTCCTCAAAATATGTTTTGAAATCTCCTGGTGTGGTGCTGTGAGATCAGCACTGGACTTGGAACCACAAGGCTGATAGTACAAACCCACCAGCTTCATTTCCGAAACCCTTTGAGTAGACCCTGTGGGTCGCTCTGAGTCAAAACCAACTGGATGGCACATAACAACATACATGTTAGTATGATCCTGTTTGAAAATCCTGTTTTCTTTGTTATGTCAATTAGATTATCTTCATACCTAAGTAATGCGGGTTCTGAATCTAATCACTTCTGAGTTATAAAAAGAGCAGAATTGGCACAGGATATAAACACAGGGAAAAAAAGACAGACAATGGAAACTAATAACCTATACCAGGATTGCTGATAGCTTCTGAAAGCTGAAATACACAAAGAAGTACCTCCACCTAGAGCCATGTACTGAATTTGGACTAATAGCTTCTGGAACTGTTAGAAAATAAATTTCTGTTCTTCAAAGTCACCCACCCACTTGTACAGCAATACTAGAAAATAATTATTTTAGAAATAATTATGGGTATATCTTATATTTTATGTGTGTTCTTTAATTTCATTCTGCCCCTTCATAATTGAATATACAATTCCTGGAAGCTAAAGTCCAGTGATCATTAATTAAAGCTACAGAATAAGTGATGCCAACATGCATAAAGATTTCTAAATTTTTGATTGTCTTACATTTGAGATTTAAATATTTCATGTTTCTAGTACAGTCTTAGAATCTTTCATTTAAAAAAAATGCCCATTTAAAGAAAAAAAACAAAACTAAGAAGCATTTAATTTGGAAATTATTGTAGATTCACAGGCTGTTGCCATGAAATGTACAATGAAGTCCTAACCACCTTTCCCTGGCCTCTTCAGCTGGAAACATCCTACATAAAGTTACTACAATATCAAAACCAAGAAATTGACATTAGTATATTCCATAGACCTAATTCAGAGTTCACCTGGTATACAGAGAGGCTTCAAAATGGTTGTGGAAAATGACACTAAACTTTTTGAAGCCTTCTCGTATATGCAATCATTTGTATGTGTATATGTTGTTGTTGTTAGGTGCCATCGAGTCAGTACGACCCATAGCAACCTTATGCACAGCAGAACGAAACACTGCCCGATCCTGGGCCAACCTCACTACTGTTGCCACGCTTGAGTCCATTGATGCTGCCACTTGGCCAATCCATCTCATTGGGGGTCTTACTCTTTTTCTCTGACCCTCCACCTTACCAAACATGATATCCTTCTCCAGAGACTGGTCCCTCCTGACAATATGTCTGAAGTATGAGAGATGAAGTTTGGCCATCTTAGCCTCCAAGGAGCTTTCTGGCTGCACGTCTTCCAAAATGGATCTATTGGTTCTTTTGGCAGCCACACTATGCAATTTTATTGTATGTTTAGCTTTGTGTAATAAACACCAAACCAAGATGCTAAACTCTACCTTCATTTACGAATCAGGCTGCTAAGCTCAAGTTCGGCAGTTTGAAACTACCAGCGGTTCCACTGGAGAAGATGAGGTGTTCTGCTCCCATAAAGATTTACAGCCTTGGAAACCCTGTGCAGGGTCACTATGAGTCAGAACCGACTCCACAGTACTTAACAACAACAACAATCCCACCCTTAGTAGCTGCCAACCATTGCTCTGTTTTGTATCTTTATAATTAAGTTATTTCATGAGTATCATACAAATGGAATCAGGCAGTGGGTATTCTTTTGGGATTGGCTGTTTTCACTCATTATAATTTCCTTAAGACTCATTCAAGTTGTATGCATCAGTAACTGTTTATTGCTGAGTATTACTCTGGTTATTAGACAAACCACAGTTTGTTTCACCATTTACTCATTGAAGGGGATTTGGGTAGTTTTCATTTTTAAGTGTTATGTATAGTGCTATTACGAATATGTGCTGGTAAGTCTGTGGTAAGTGCTGAAGAGTACAGTTGCTAAGTCTTGTGATAAATCCATTTTTAGTTTTGAAAGGAAATGGCAAACTATTTTCCAGAGAGGCTGTACCATTTTCTGTTCCTACCAGCAGTGTCTGAGTGATACAGTTATTCTGTATTCTTGCTACTTTTGTTAGCAAACCAGCTGTTTCATCTGGTCCTTGTTGAAGACACAACTATTTCTTCTACCCCTGTAGGAAACACTGACTGAGTTCATGAAATAATCTGTTGGTAAGTGCCTAAGAAGACTAAGAATTAGGAAGATTTCACGGTTACTTTGTAGTTATTCCATTTTTGTATTACATACTGCCCTTTTTTCTTTTTTAAAAAAAGTTTTTATTGTGAATTGAGTGAAAGTTTACAGGGCAGATCATCAGTTTTATATTCAACAAATCGTATACTTTGTTTCATTACAATGATTATAATCCTCTCCCTGTACTATCAGTTAACAGTACTTCTCTTCATTTTAGCTCTTTTTTTTTTTTTAAATACTCAGGCATATATAATAATTTAAGCCACCGAAGGGCACATTCTGCAAGCCTGCCTCCTGGGTGCCAGTTCTCAGCCCCTCTAATTCCATGAATTTATAGTCCTCAGCTGTTCCCTCTCACCATGTCCCCATCTCTGCCTCCATCTCTGATGCCGCTGCTTCTCTGGATAGGGTCCCGTATTCTGCTTGTGTTTTTCTCCGTTGATGGTTCTAGGGTCATCTGGTTCTGGACTGTGAGATTAACTACTCCCCCATTTTTGTTAAAAAACGTCTACCTTTACAATTGTGACACCCGCAATTTATCATGATAACAGTTACTTACTATTTAATCATAAGAATCTTATCCCCATCTCTTTTCACCAGACCCATGTAGACCAGATGAAAGCTATTTAGTGGGGACTATCTTTCCTGCACACTTTTAAACTATACTCCCTCTTGAAATCTTGTAAGACAGTCACTTTGTGCCTTTATAGCCCCCTCATTTTAGGTAGCCAATGTCTAAGTTGCCTGTCCCTGTCTACCCTGTGTCCAGAGGGGATAGCATTGATACTTCATGTGAAGACTCCTTCCCTCTCTCTTGGTATTTTGAGCTACTACTTCCATGAATATAGGTCAAGTTCATCAAATTGTAGCAATTTACCCTCGTTTCCTTTATCAAAAATTATTACTATTTTTAAATCATGCTCTAGTCTAGTTCTGATTGTCAAGCCATCAAGGCTAGGTCAAATGGGGACTATCTGCAAGTATGGAAGTTCTTGTGCATCTCCCCTCATTTCATTTCAGTTGGATGCTTCACTTTCAGCTCTAGACCTCCATGGCTATGTCCTGGTCCGTGAGCTCAGGTGTCCCCAGGTCTTACCACGCTTTGGACCAACCAGCCTTTCATCTTCTCTCTCTCATCTCCAGACCAACAGGAGTCTTACATACTGTCTTTAATGTACTTAACCACCAAATGGAATGTGACTATTATATAATCCAAACAGCATTTTCTGGGAGTTTTCTTCAATAGAAATATTTTGGGCAAATGCTTCAGGTAGAAATGTGTGGAATAGAAGAAGGGTCTGTTACTGCTAAGACTCAGCTGGTGACTCAGGGCTGGATACAGACTATTATTTCTGTTTCAGTTTCCTCCACTGTAAAAGTGAGAGCATTGGACCAGATGGTGGGTGTTTAAAGTTCCTTTATGCTCTAATTGTCTTTGAAGTAGAAACCTGTGGCAAAAGCAAGGAGATGAAAGGAAAGCTTATTAGAGCAGAAGCTGGGACAGTTTGTTTTCCTACCACTGACATAAAAAACAACCCACAACTGTCAACGACTCTATAGGACAGTGTTTCCAGCATTGTAAATCTTTATTGGAACCGCCAGACTAATCTTTCTCTCAGCTTAACCTTAGTAAAACAGCTGGTGATTCTGCTAAAGTTAAGTTCCATGCTATATGAGTAAAAACTAGAAGAAGAAAGAACCTGACCTGAGCCAAATATGGGTGTATCAGACAGTGCTTCTCAAAGTTTTCTATTTATGATGGTGGGAGAGAAGGAAACTACACCATATTGAGTCTGAGAGCCTAGTCACTGCTGGGAAAACTTAAAAAAAAATTAAAGTCTCCTATTTTTATCTTAAATAGGAGTCCTCGTATGGCACTGTAGGGTAAGCACTAGACTGCAAGGTCTATTTGAATTGTAAGGTTGGTGGTTCGAACTCACCAGCCGCTCCTCGGAAACCCTATACAGGGTTGCTATAAGTCTGAACCAACTCGACAACACTTAACAATGACAAATTTTGTCTTAAAAGTTCTTGGACATTTTGCATTCTACTCCATAATATGTTTGTTGTTGTTAGGTGTCATCAACTCGGTACCAATTCATAGCAACCCTATGCACAACAGAATGAAACACTGTCCGGTCCTGGGCGAACCTCACAGTTGTTGCCATGCTTGAGCCCATTGATGCTACCATTTTGCCAGTCCATCTCGCTGGGGGTGTTCCTCTTTTTCTCTAACCTCCACCTTACCAAACATGATATCCTTCTCCAGTGACTGGTTCCTCCTGAAAATATGTCCAAAGTATGAAGGTTGGCCATCCTGGCCTCCCAACACAAATCTGTTAGTTCTTTTGGCAGCCCATGGTACTTTCAGTATTCTCCTCCAACACCATAACTCAAAAGCATCAATTTTTCTAGGGTCTTCTTTATTCACTGTCCAGCTTTCACATACATATGAGGTTATTGAAAATACCGTGGCTTGGGTCAGGCGCACCCTAGTCCTCAAGCTGATATCTTTGCTCTTCAACACTTTAAAAAGGTCTTGTACAGCAGATTTGCCTAATGCAATATGTCATTTGATTTCTTAACTGCTGCTTCCGTGAGTGTTGATAGTTGATCCAAGAGGGAAGTCCTTGACAACTTCATTCTTTTCTCTGTTGATAAGAATGTTGTTTATTGGTCCAGTGGTGAGGATTTTTGTTTTCTTTACATTGATATGGAATCCATACCGAAGACTGTGCTCTTTGATCTTCATCAGTAAATATTTTAAGTGGCTAGTTTAAAGCAGTGATTTGTCCAGTTTCTATGTTCCAGGCCTCCTGGTTGGAACTAAAATGTGATCCTTTTTTTCCTCGGGAGTATCTGCATTGATAGGAGAGAGAGCTTACTTGCTCTGGGCAGATCTGAACATTTGAGTGGTGGTGGTAGTGTTAGTTGTCATCACATTGATTCCAACTCACAAAACCCAGGTATGCAAAGTAGAAGTGCTCCATAGGCTTTCAAGGCTGTGACTGTTCAAAAACAAAATGCCTTGTGCATCTGAGTGAGTTTGAATTGCCACCCTTTCAGTCAGTAGTAAAATATCTGGGTAGTTTACTTGCTTCAGTATCTCACCTCTGATGTTTCTGGCTTGTGATGCTGTTTAATTGTATATAAACTATGAACAATAATTCTTATTCTGGGGAGTGATTTTGAGATTTAAATGAGTTGTTATATGTTTTGCCCTTGACTTAACTCAGATGGTAGCTTTTTTTTAAGATGGTAGCTTTTTGTAACCTTTTCTTGTTACCAGTGAATAGTTATATGCTCTTAGTTTTTGCATTCATGAAATCACTACGTAAGTTTCAGTAACTGCTTCAGAATATTTAGTCTTTAGTTTATCTTTTAGATCTTTGATTAAAAATCCTGTTTGTGAAACTTGAATACCAGACTCTCCGCTCTAGTCCTTTGTGGCCATGTCTCTGGGCCCAGGAGTCCCCAGGTCTTGCCATACTTCTGGCCAACCAGCTCTCAACCCAGGTTCACAGAAGTCTTTTTGAACATGGTCAAACATAGCTCACAAATTCATTGCTGCTTTTCCCCCCACTTCCCCTTATCAGTGACAAATGCTTTGAGACCGTAATTATCAATATCATAATACTTTTGCTGACAAAATACATGAATCAAAATTAAAATACTAACGTAATTAGTTTTGGTAATAATGTGTAGCTCTTATGTCCAACTGTGGATGTTCTCTAGCAGTGGTAATAAACACTAGCAATAGTCTGTTCACTAGTCAGGTTCTGTGACAATTGCGTATGTGTAAAACATCTTAATATAATTTCTGTTGTTATGAAGTGCCGTCGAGTTTATTCTGACCCATAGTGACCCTGTATAGGATTTCCAAAGAGCAACTGCTAAGCTTGAACCACCGACCTTGTAGTTCAAATAGCTTTGCAGTCTGGCACATTAACCTACAGTGCCACACCAGGACTCTAATACAATTTCTAGCAGTGACTAAACCTCTCTTCCTGAAAATGAGATTTCATTCTTCTATTTGAGTTACATGATCCTCATATGGAATTGTGAGAAAATGAACTAAACTGAAAGGTTGGCTTGAACTTTAAGGTCAGCGATTTAAACTCAACAGCCGCTCCTTGGAAACCCTATACAGGGTTGGTATGAGTCAGAAATGACTCAAAGCACTTAACAACAAAAATTTGAGTTGCAGGAAACTTTAGAGTTAATGCTCTGTGAATAACTCATTGTCACTACTTCCTTCTTTCAAGTGTACTTGTTATTTTATACTCAAAGTTAGAAATGATCTTGTCCACAAATAGTAATTAGAAGCATGCTAAAACCTGTTTAACTTGTACTTATTGTTCTTTCTCATGCTATTGGTAGGGATGTAAGTTCTAGATGTAGATTTTGACCATTGTAGTTGGAAGAATTTATGAATAGAAAATTTTAAA
>NW_006408631.1:3291502-3292635 GCF_000296735.1 Chrysochloris asiatica
TGATATATGGTCATCTGTTTCTTTTTTGGGGGCATATTCAGGAGTTATCTGTGGCCTTAATACTTAGATGGTTGTGTACTTTGTTGTTTTTTATGCTGATTACCTCCAGGTAAATGTGATCAGGAGATGGACTTCCCTTTTTACTCTTCTTCCTGAGAAGTTTCAAGATGCCACTGTTGGTCGTTGAGACGTAACTCAGGATTTAATTTTCAGCCTATTTCCTTTTTAATCTGCCTGGTCTCCTCCACATTCCCTGTTCTGGCATTTTTCCTAGTGATAAACAGTTCAGGGCTGGCTGTGACCATTTAGCATTGCCGTTTGGTTTAAATGGAAATTGTCACTTTAAATTTCGAGGAAATCTTTGCGCATGAGTAGTAGAACCCTCTGGGTTTGGAGTGGGGGTGAAGTGTCCACTTGTTCAGGCATCCCCTCTAGTCACCAGAATTGAGGTGCACAGACAGCGAGAGACCTATGAACAGTATGAACAGATACAAAAAAAAAAAAGAATGTCCACACTTTTATCTCCACGGTTCTGTCAGGTGTCCGTGGATGCCCTAATACTTCTCCTGCTTGGTCTCTCCCAAGATAGTGAATCCTGGAGCAGCTGCGTGTCTTGAATTAGAAAGCAGTGGATTTCTTGCTTCTGCTACCAATTCCCCTACTGTAAGCCTTCCAGTCTTCTAAATATGCCTTTATATATGTGGTTCAGAGTTCTAGCACCATCTCCTGAGCCTGCTTGGTCCAGTATTCTTTGTTATTGCTGTTGGAGCTCCTCACTGCACTTTCACCTGATCCACCATCTTGTTTACCCCCTTCCCCGCTTGTTCTTGTAATAGCCAAACAGACTGCTTTTTTGCCTGCTGGTCTTTATTTCAGGAAGTATCTTCTGTTCCTTTGACTGCTCCAGGTTGGTCTGCATACCCTTTCAAGTGGAACTGTCTCACCTCAGAAGGTTCTGGATGGGGCTCCAGATCCTACCTAAGGCCCCATACTTTACAAAGACTTAACAAGAAGCCTGCTTCACTAGGCAAATTCTAGGACCCCTTTTAGGTATGCACTGTGGGCTAATGCGCTGGAATGTAAAGTTGTTTGAACCACAGCTCATCAGCCGCGCCTTGGTAACCCTAAACTGG
>NW_006408631.1:3293725-3317401 GCF_000296735.1 Chrysochloris asiatica
GACTGGTGCAGGTCAGGGCAGTGTTTCTGTTCTATTGTACATAAGATCACTAGGAGTCAGAACCTACAACCTAAGCCATGTCTAAATTTACAGATGAATCTGAGACAGGGCCAGCCAATAACTTTTTTTTTTTTCCCATCCAATAACTTTTGTAAGTCTTGACATTAGTTGTATAATGAATCAAATTGTAATTTGTCACTTCAGAAAATTTAGCTTCTCAAAGCTTCAATTTAATAATCTGACAGTGGGAGGTAGTAATAACCTAATATTTGACATTGATGTAGTAAGGAGATGAAAAATGCTTAGCATATTTTTAGCACATGGTATATACATTTAATTAATTTAGATGTTAACCAGATTCTTACAGACTATCTATCATTCACACACTCCACTTTGTTTGTTCAAGGTAGTGGTTTAGCTGTCTCTCCCTGAAACAACCCAAACTGTACTTTCCCTGTATTTCGCTCTGAACTTAGAAGTAACAGGAAATTGCTTCTGTATCACAGTATTGAGAAGAGAAGGTTATTCTGAATCTTTAAAAACGAGTTGCCACCATGTCACCTCTGACTCATGCTTCACAGGGTTTTTAATAGCTGATTTTTCTGACTTTATTGCCAGGTCTTTCTTCTGAGGTGCCTCTCTGGGAATTCTCAAACCTTTAAGACCTTTCAGTTAGCAGCAGGGCTTTGAACTGCTTCTCCCTACTTCAGACATGGCTTTTGAGCTAAACTGGAACAGATGTGAATTTGTAAAATGTGGGTGAACTAGAATGATAACAGATAACTAGAATGATAGCAAGCCAATGCCCTGCTAGAAACTTAATCTGCCTCATAAAAGTAGAGCAGCTTGTGCATTACAAAGCAAGCAGATCTCAGTTGGCTGACTCGAAACAACAGTGCCCCAGTCAAAGATGGTGACCAACTGCAGTCCTGGCAGTGATCCAGTCTCTTGCATCAGGCTCCTGGAAGAGCTCACTATGCCTCTTCTGAGTCTCCTATTCCAGAGCTTTGAAGCAGAATTTTTTCTCATTCCAGTTATTGTTCTGCTTCATCCAAATTTAAAAAAAAAATTGAATCTGTCCTATTTTCACTTCGTCAACTATGCCCAAACTGATTTGAAGTGCTTCAAAGCCTTGGTAAGCAGCAAACACATGAACTGTTTGCACCACTCAGGGACTCCTGGAAAACATTAAGAAATTTAAAGAGAAAAGTTGAAGAAATTGAATTAAATGACATCTGTTTGTTGTCTAAGTTGTCATAATAAAGAACTGAGATGGCTTCTTGTTATTGTTGTTAAGTGTCATCAAATTGGTTCCAACTCATAGCATCCCAGTATAGCATTTCCAAGGAGGGTGTGGTGAGCTTGAACCACCAACCTTGGGTTCAAACTGGCTTTGCAGTCCAACGCATTAACCTGCAGCACCACACCAGGACTCCTGAGGTAGCTTTGGTACTTGAAAATACGACAGATTTTATGGGTTGTGAAAATTATTCCCTACCCTTAACGCTTTCCTAGAATAAAATGACATCACAGATATTTGTTTCTTTTATCCCAGTTGTACAGTAAATGTATGTGATACTTTTTTTTCCTTGTTAAATAAAATGTCTTCTCTGGATCTATGTAAAGTATATGTTTTCCAGAGCCATGACTATGTCTTATTCATTTTCTGTGCTTGGTACAGTACTTTGAACATGATGTTGCTGTTGTTAAGTGCCGTTGAGTCAGTTTCTACTCATAGCGACACTATATAGGGTTTAAATCTTTGCATGATCAAAAAGCTTTATCTTTCTCCAACACTTGAAAATGATTGTTGTTGGCAAGTGCCACATAGTCAATTCTGACTTGTACCGACCCTGTACAGGGTTTCTGAGAGGAACAGCTGATGAGTTTAAACTGTTCACCTCGTGGTTCCTAACCCAGTGCTTATCCTACTGCATCACAGAAGCAGTCCTAGGGCCCATAAATGTTGATTTTTTTGTTTTGTTTTAACACACTTTAGTTGAGGAAACGTTAAATGTAGAATTGGTGCCAATGAAGATATGTCATTACAAAAGTTAATTAAAATTTAAAACATTTTAAATTTCAGATTTCCTTTTTTTCTGGGGAACTGTATTTTTAATAACAACAACTTTAGTTGCCCTTCTGAAGAAAGAAAACAAAGAAGTATCACTAGTAAAAGAAGAAACACAAGGAATTACGGATACTTATAAGTTGCTTTTTGCAATTATAAAAATGCCAGCAGTTCTAACATTTTGCCTTCTGATTCTAACTGCAAAGGTAAGAGATTGTAATTACTTATAGCATGGAGTACCTTCATTGTCTTTTTGTATCATAAGTCCCTTTCCAGCACTATTAGAATTTAACAAAGAAGAAGCAATATTTTCTATTTATTAAATATGTGTTGAAAGGTGTGTTAATGTTAAATATAATTTTAAAGTAAGGTGAATGTCTCAGGGTCATAAAAATAATTATGTTATTATGAAATACTTCTAATGAGTGTCAATTATATTTATTTAGTGGCATTGATGTTTCAAACAGAACCAAAAGCCTTGAGAAAAAAATAGCTCTGATTATATTCTAATGAGGCAGGAGCCTTGGTGGTGCAGTAATTATGCGCCCAGCTGCTAACCTAAGGTCAGTAGTTTGAACCCATCAGCCATTCCAAGGGAGGACACTGTGGCCATGTGCTCCTGTAAAGATTACAGCTGGAAACCCCATGGGATAGTTCTGCTCTGTCTTACAAGGTCAGTCTGAGTTTAGTATCAAGTAGATGGCAGTGGTTTGGTGGTTTATTATAATGAGGAATCCTGGTGGCAAAACAGTTAAACACTAAGTTGCGGATCAAAAGGTTAATACTTTACAAAATATCAAGAAAAGGAAACTCCAAAAAGAACACGGAAACTTTATTAAGAAATTGACAAGATAAAAAGCACACACACAAAAATGAATTGATCACAGGAAGGCATGCAGAACAAAGAAACTAGTAGCACCACAAAAAACAACAACGTAATAGCAATTAATTCATACCTGTCAATAATTACACTGAATATCAATGAATTAAATGCACCAATGAAGAGACAGAGAGTGGAAGAATGGATAAGAAAACAGAATCCTTCATTTTGCTGTCTATAAGAAACGCACCTTAAGACACAAAGGCAAAAAAAAAGATAAAAAACTAAAGGATGGGAAAAATATACCAAGCTAATTGCAATAAAAAACAAACAGGAGTGGCAATTGTAATCTCTGAAAGAATAAACTTTAAGGCAAAAACCAGCATAAGAGATTTAGAAGGGCATTATTTCATGAGTAAAGGATCAACTGATCAAGATGACATAACCATAATAAATGTCTATTCCCAGTGGAAAAGCCCTAAAATACACAAAATGCCTACTAGTAGGCAACTTAAGAGATAAATTGAAGAAAGAAATAGACAAATCTACAATAATAGTGGGAGATTTTAATACACCACTTTTGAAAAAGGACAGAACAACCAGAAAGAAACTCAACATAGAGGAGCTAAATAACACAGTCAACCAACTTGACCTTATAGATTTGTATAGAGCTTTCAACCCAGCAACAGCACAGTACACATTATTTTCCAGTGCACATGGAACATTCTTTAGAACAGACCATGTGTTAGGCCACAAAGCAGATTTCCAAAAATTTAAATACTACAGAGCATCTTCTCAGATCACAATGCTATAAAATTAAAAATCAACAATAGGAAGATCAAGGAAATAAAGTCAAATATATGGAAACTAAATAACACCCTGCTTAAAAGCTACTGGGTTGTAGAATAAAAAGTGAAATTAAAACATTCCTAGAAACAAATGAGAATGAAAATACAACATACCCATACTTTTGGGACACCACAAAAGCAGTGTTGAGAAGTCAACTTATAAATAAATGAACACATCCAAAACGAAGAAAGAACCAAAATCAACACATTAATGTAACATCTCCAACAATTAGAAAAAGACCAGTAAAGTAAATCAACAGTCACCAGAAGAAAAGAAATAATAAAAATTAGAGCAAAAATAAACAAGGTAGAAAACAGAAAAACTGTAGAAAGAATCAACAAGACAAGAAACTGGTTCTTTGAAAGGATTAATAAAATTGACAAACCATTGGCAAACCTAACAAAAGAAAAGAAGGAAAAGACACAAATGACACACATAAGAAACCACATTTTTAAAATCTAGAGGAGATGGTTACATTTTTAAGGTTGGTTTGAACTGCAAAGTCAGTGGTTCAAACTCACCAGCTGCTCCTCGGAAACTCTGTACAGGATTGCTATGAATTGGAACTGTTTTGATGGCACTTAACAATGACAACAGTGGACAAAATACTGAACGATGTAGAAAGCATCAAAAGAAGATGGAAGGAATACACAGTCACTATACCAAAAAGAAATGATTGACATTCAACCATTTAAAGAGGTAGCGTATGATCAAGAACAATGGTACTGAAGAAAGAAATCCAAGGTCCACTGAAGGTATTGGTAAGAAAAACAAGGCTCCACGAATTGATGGAATACACATTGAAATTTTCAACAAACTGATGAAGCACTGGAAGCACTCATTCATCTATGCCAAGAAATTTAGAAGGCAGCCAACTGATCAGAAGAGATCCATATTTATGCCCATTCCAAAGAGAGGTGACCCAGTGGAATATAAAAATAATTGGATAATATCATTAATATCACCTGTAAATAAAATTATGCTAAAGGTAATTTAAAGATTGCTGCAAAAGTATATCGATAGGGAACTGCCAGAGGTTGAAGCTGAATTCAGATGAGGTTATTGAACTAGGGATATCATTGCTGACGTCAGGTGTATTTTGGCTGAAAGGAGAGAGAATACCAGAAAGATGTTTACTTGCGCTTTATTGACTAGGCAAAGGCTTTTGGCGGTGTGGATCATGACAAGCTATGGATAGCATATTCTAGAAGAATGTGTATTCTAGAACACTTAATTATGCTCGTGAGGAATGCTGTATGTAGACCAGGAGGCAGTTGTTTGAACAGAACAAGGAGACACAGAATGGTTTAAAATTGGGAAAGGTGTGCGCCAGGGTTGTATTCTTTAACCATACGTATTCATATCATCCCAGATGAGCTGAGCATATCATCCCAGAAACTAAATTATATGAAGAAGAACATGACATCAGGATTGGGGGGAAGACTCATTAACAACCTGCAATATGTAGATAATGCAACCTTGCTTGTTGAAAGTAAAGGCGTCTTAAAATGCTTACTGATGAAGATCAGAGACCCTCAGTATAGGTTGAACTTCATTTTAAAGAAAACAAAAATTCTTACCATTGAACCAAGTAAATTTCATCATCATAAATGGAGAGAAGTTGAAATTGTCAAACACTTCATTTTGCTTGGATCAACTATTAACATCCTTGGGAGAAGCAGTCAAGACATCAAAGGACATGTAGTTAGTGCATGAGGCAAGTCTGCTGCAAGAGACTTTTAAAGTGCTGAAGAGCAAAGATGTCAGTTTAAGAACTAAGGTGGGCCTGACCCAAGCCATGGCATTTTCAGTAGCCTCATATGCATCTGAAAGTTGGACAGAGAATAAGGAAGACCAGAGAAGATTTGATATCTTTGAGTTATTGTGTTCGAATAGAATATGAAATGTACCATGGACTGCCAGAACAAACAAATATGTGTTGGAGAAAGTACAGCCAGAATGTGCCTTAGAAGCCTAGATGTGGAGCCTTTGGATATATTTTCAGGAGGAACTAGTCCCTGGAGAAGGACATCATGCTTCACGAAGTAGAGGTCAGCAAAATAGAGGGAGACTTCTAATGAGGTGTATTGGCACAGTGCAGGCAGCAGTGGGCTCAAGTGTAACAACAATTGTGAGCATGTTGCAGGACCAGATAGTGTTTGGTTCTGTTGTACGTTGGGTCACTATGAGTTGGATCCCAATTGAGGACACCTAACAACAACATCTAATATTCACAGTATGTAAATTTGCCATAATTCACTAAATCACTTTTCTGTTGTATGTTTAATTTGATCCTAAAAATACACTAATAAACATTTTTGTGCTATCTTTCTTTGATGTTGTTCAAAGTCCTTCTTTGATAATCTGAATGTTTGCTTCCAATAGATTCTTAAATGGGCGGTTAGTGTATCAGTGAATATGACTCCTGATTTGCTTTTCAAAAATGTTATACTAACTTATACGGTTCTCAACAATATGTAAGGCGGTCTGCAGAGTTGAGAGTCCAATGTTCCCCTTTGAAATTAGCCTCCATACAGAGTAATTTCTCCTAACTTTGAATATAAATAAAACGTACAATCTTGTGCCTGGTTCTTTTGCTCTGCATTATGTCTGTGTTTTATCCATATTGTATGTAGCAATAGCTTGCTCATTTTTTCCCTTTATATATTCTGGATACTAGTGTTTTGTTAGGTACATGTATTACAAACATCTCCTCCTATACTACAGCTAATACATAGTATATGTGAATGTCAGCTTGTATATCTGACTTTCCTAATGCCTATTTTTTAAATATATAAAATACATTAACACTATTTTTGTATAGTTTGTATATGAATTTTTTATAAAGACCACTAGTGAAATGTAAGTGAAATTCTTTGCTATATTTTAGTGAAATATCTTTGAATTTTAATTTTTTATACTGAAATCTGCTCTGGCTCCATCTAAGAAGTTAAAGTATATAGTATCATTCATTTTATTTAAAAGTTATTAATTTGATCTAATTTAACACTTACTGAATTTTACAATAGGAAGATCTCTCATATATCCTTTATCCAGATTTTCTAATTAACATCTAGCTCTATTTTCTTTAGACTTGTTCTGTTACATATTTCTTCTAACATGTTTGACAGTGATTGTTAACTATATTTTTTCCAAAAATACTTTAAATATGTATGTATTTCCTAAGAATGAGTATTTTTTTTCTTATAAAACTATAATACTGGGCAGCTTCAAAAAGTTCATAGAATAATTCTACTGTCTTTAGTTTCATTTTTCCATGAGTTTTTTTGAATCCTACTTGTAAAATCAAAAAGATTAGAAAATTCAAAATTCCTGGTGTGGCGTTGTGGGTTAATGCGCAGACTACAAAGCCGTATGAACTGCAAGGTTGGCAGTTCAAGTTCACCAGCTTCTCCTTGGAATCCCTATAAGGGTCACTATGGGTCGGAACCTACTCTACGGCACTTAACAACAACAACAACAATCACAATCAATATCTAAATTTAGCAAATTGTCCTAAAAACAGTCTTTATAACTTTACTTTTTCCTGGTCAGGGGTCTAATCTAGATTTACACATTGTATTAAATTATCATGAGTTGTTTTTAGTCCTTCCTGGCCTTGATATTTTTGAAGACCATAAGCCAATTATATATAATGTCCTTTAATTTGAGTGTGCTGTTTTTCATCTTTAGGTTCAGATTGTACATGTATGGCAGAACAGCACAGAAATAATATTGCGACCTCAGGGAGTTATAGTAGAAGTCACTTGATGACCATTTATCCTTTTTGTAATTAAAAACTATGAGTTAATATTTTAAGACATATGAATACCATATTTCATCTCCAACTTTCATTTACTACTTTTTTATTTACTATTTTTATCATCCTTACTCCTGGTCATTATTTTAAAGAATCTAATTATATTATTTCTTCTTTATTCAACCTCTCAGAACTACTTGAAACTCTGATTATGTTTGGAATACTTATTATGGTCAATCAGGAAACATCAAAACGGAACCACCAACCTTGCAGTTCGCAGCTCAGTACTTCTCCGACAGCACCACCCCAGGACTCCTTACCATCTGAAGTCCTTAAGAGTTTTCCATAAATTTTGCTAAATACTGTTGTTCATGGACCATAGGGCAAATTTCCTTTTTTAGCTTGACTATCATTTACTGGATCTGTAAAGCTATAGATGTAGTCTCAGAAACCCTGTGGAGCAGTTTTACTCTGCTCTCTAGGGCTGCTCTAAGTCAGGATTGACCCAGTGGCGGTATTTTTGTCCTTTTGGTTTTATTTTCTCACAGTGTAGGAGGCTAAAGGTACAAATTCAGAGATCCGGCTCTAGGCGAAGGCTCTGTTGTTGTTGTTAAGTGCCATTGAGTTGGTTCTGACTCATAGTTACCCTGCGTAGAGTTCCTGAGGAGTGACTGTTGGGCTTGAACTGCTGACCCTGTTGTTAGCAGTCCAGGGATCTAGGAGAAGGCTTTCTCTTTTCAGCTCTGGAGGAACGTTCTTGTCTGAATCTTTGGAGATTTCTTGGCATCCGTTTTACCTCATCTCTGCTCACTGGCTTGCTTGTGTGATATGTTTTATATCTCAAAAGAGTTTGACTCAAAACACACCCTACACTAATCCTAATCCTATTTTATTAAAATAGCAAAATCAGCTCCATCTAAAATGGGATTATAACCACAGGCATGTTGTTGTTAAGCAGTAGCGTCTGTTCTGACTCACAGACACCTTGTATAGAGTTTCTGAGGAGTGGCTGGTAGGTTTGAATTGTCGACCTTGAGGTTAGTAGTCCCATGCTTATCCTCTAGTGCCACACCAGGACTCCAAACACAAGCATAAATGTTAGGATATATAACACATATCTGCGGGGACACAATTCACTCCATAACACCCAGTAATGAAATTGAGGTTCTGGAAGAATTTACCTATGCCTGGAGGAAAATATTTTCTAAATCACGAATTAAAATGTTTTTTTTTTTTGTATGTTTTTATATTGTAGATTGGTTTTTCAGCAGCAGATGCAGTAACAGGATTGAAATTGGTAGAAGAAGGAGTACCCAAAGAGCACTTAGCCTTATTGGCAGTTCCAATGGTTCCTTTGCAAATAATATTGCCTCTGATTATCAGCAAATACACTGCAGGTCCCCAGCCACTAAATATATTTTACAAAGCCATGCCCTACAGGTAAAAGTTAAATAAAACCTTTACTGAATTTAAAAATGTTACTGTGAAAATCATTCATCTATATCTAATATCTGATTATAGAGTACATATGGAAAAAGATTTGGAAAGCATTTAAAAATGCTGTATCATTTTGATGCACATTTTCCTCTTTTTAACCTCTTAACAGCTTTTAGATAAGTCTTCCTTCTGTCGTATGGTAGTTATACAGATTTGTTATTGTTGCTGTTTTTAAACTGAAAATAGAGGTCAATTCCATTTTTCTTTGTTTTTCTATAGACTGTTACTTGGATTAGAATATGCTCTATTAGTTTGGTGGACTCCTAAAGTAGAACATCAAGGGGGATTCCCTATATATTACTACATCACAGTGCTGCTGAGCTATGCATTACATCAGGTAAGCCCACTATGGTTTTCCCAGAAAATAAACTATTCTGTGTAAACTAAAGAAAAATTTTTCCTTTTGTCAATATGTGCCGTCAAGTTGGTTTCAACTCACAGCAATCTTTGTGGGAGTTTTGCAGTCCATAAATCTTTGCAATAGCAGAAAGCCTCATCTTTCTCCCATGGAATGGCTAAAAAAAATTATGTTTTCTGTGAGTTTTGATTTAATGAATTCATTTTCTAGAAAGAGAGTTCCATATTAATTTCTTTTTCATTCTATTAGTATTTGTTATATACCAAAATTGCAATTCCAGTGTGGCGCTGTAGGATCAGTACTGGACTGTGAACCACAAGGTTGGCAGTTCAAATCCACCAGCCACTCCTTGGAAACCCTATACAGGGTTGCTATGAGTCAGAACCAACTTGATCGCACTTGACAACAACAGCAACATAAACCAAAGTTAATTCCAAATCCAGTTAGTTCTACTCTTACTCATTCTTAGATCTGGATTCTTTTTATTTTTCTTCTATTCCTAACACTTTCTGAAGTATTGAGAAATAATGATGGCTACTGGGTTAAAAAGGAGTTTTGTAGCGTAGTGGTTATGAGTTGGGCTGCTAACCTCAAGGTCAGCAGTTCGAAACTGCAAGCTAGTCAGCTGGAGAAAGATGAAGATTTCTACTCTCATAAAGACTTACAGCCTTGGAAACCCTATACAAGGTCACTATGAGTCAGAACTGACTCCACAGCACATAATCAACCAACCACCTGGGTAAAGGGAATGCAATGGATTCATACAATAAACACTGGACTGTGAACCACAAGATAAGCAGTTCAAACTCAGCAGTCACTTTGCAGAGAAAGATGAGGTTTTCTGCTCCCACAAAGACATACAGCCTTAGAAACCCTATACAGGATTGCTGTGAGTTGGGACTGACTTGACTATACTTAACAACAAAGGGACTTAATAACATGGATAACATTGGCTGGTGGATTTGAACTGCCTCCTTTTGGGTAGCAGTCCAATGCTTACCCTACAGCACTACACCAGTTCATCACCGTAATTAAAAGAAATAAGTTAGCATAGTCAGTACTCCACTATGTGTAAAGGAAAGATAACTGATGAAGTAGTCCAAAAATCCCTTGACTTTGTATTTTATTAGAAAATTATTCAAAGTGTAAGTCAGTGAAGCTCAAACAATCATGTTTTGTGGGTAGATATGTACAAGAAGGAGTTCTCATATGGAGCAATAGGATAAGGCACTGGACCGCAAAGTCAGTTTGAACTGCAAGGTTGGTGGTTCAAACTAATTAGCCGCTATACAGGGTCGCTATGAGTAGGAAACAACTCGATGGCACTTAACAACAACAGCAAAGTATAAGAAGGGCAAGTACAAATGCCATGATGTATGACATAACCTAACTCCTCAGTAAGTAGCATCTTAATCATTCCTTCAGTAAATAGTAATTGAACACCTCTTTACTAGGAATCAGTCTACATATTAAAGTATGCTGTTGTGAAGTGTTGTCGAATCGGTTCTGACTAAGGGACCCCGTATAGGGTTTCTAGGGAGTGATGGGTGGGCTTATACCACCAGTCCTGTGGTTCAAACTGACCTTGCTTATCCTACAGTGCCATACCACGTCTCCTACGTGGAAATCCCTGCCCTCAAAGACCTTAATTTTAAAGGCCTTCAGAGTCCTGCAGTAAAAGTTATTTGCTGAACTGCGTCACTAAACTTCTCTCAGTCTTACTTGACTTGAGGGTTCCTTTTTTTATGCTCACTCACCTGGAACAGTATTCAAAGGAATGCTCTTGTTTCCATGGTCCTAAACAGAGGATTAATTTGCTTTGATCTGTTTTTGCCTCTTAAAGAGATTTATCCCTTCAGTTTGTCTAAACATATGTTCTAAAATGATATTTTTCACATATATATAAGAAAATGATGTAATCATGTGCTTGTTGGTGTTACTTTGAATATTCTAGTAGTACTTCTGAGGGAAGGAGCTCTGGTAGCGTAATGGTTACGAGTCAAGCTGCCAACCTCAAGGTCAGCAGTTTGAAACTACCAGCAGTTCCACGGAGAAAGATGAGGCTTTCTGCTCCTGTAAAGATTTACAGCCTTGGAAACCCTGTACAGGGTCACTATGAGTCGGAACTGACTTCACGGTACTTAACAATAACAACAGCAACAACATCCGAGGGAACTTCCAAAAATTTGTGGAAAAATTCCATTATCTTGTAATTTAGTTTTTCCACAAACATTTTGAAGGGCCCTCATGTATCATATGTATGCTTATTATCATGTGCATATAAATATACATGCATATATATACATATATATATACATTTGTACATATTTATATACATACGTGTGTGTATAAATATATATATACACACACATGCACATTTGTACATATACACACACACACATAAGTACCATTGAGTTGGTTCCAACTCATAGCGACCCTGTATAGAGTTTCCAAGGAGCAATGGGTTTGAATCTCTAACTTTGTGTTTAGCAGTCTAGTGCTTATCCTACTGTGCTACACCTGTTACTCTCTCTGATGAGCCTTTCCTGACTACTTGTAGCACTGAACTGCTAACCACAAAATCAGCAGTTCAAATCCACCAGCTGCTCCAAGAACAAAGATGTCAGCTTGAAGACTAAGGTGCACCTGACCCAAGCCATGGTATTTTCAGTAACCTCATATGCATGCGAAAGCTGGACAGTGAATAAGGAAGACCGTAGAAGAATTGATGCCTTTGAGTTATGGTGTTAGAGGAGAATATTGAAAGTGCCATGGACTGCCAAAAGAACCAACAGATCTGTGTTGGAAGAAGTGCAGCCAAAGTGCTTCTTGGACGCCAGGATGGCCAAACTTTGACTCTCGTACTTCAGACATATTGTCAGGAGGGACCAGTATCTGGAGAAAGATATCATATTTGGTAAGGTGGAGGGTCAGAGAAAAAGAGGAAGACCCCCAGCGAGATGGATTGGCAAAGTGGCAGCATCAGTGGGCTGAAGTGTGGCAACAATTGTGAGGTTGCCCCAGGACCAGGCAGTGTTTCATTCTGTTGTGCATACGGTCGCTATGAATCGGTACCGACTCAATGGCATCTAACAACAACAGTAACAGCTTGTGGCACTGTTAGGATAAGCACTGAACTGCTAACCACAAGATCAGTTTAAATCCACCAGCTGCTCCTCAGAAACCCTATACAAAGTCATTGTGAGTCCGAATTGACTCGATGGCACTTAACAGCAATTGTATTATGTGTGCACTTTTATAGTACTTCCATTTCATCATAATTATTTATTTCTTGTTTCCTAGTCTTAAATAAATTCTTCAAGGGCACAGGAAACTGTATCTTGTCTTTGATACAGTATGGTCATGATTAGATAATAAAATTGTGAAGCCTGGCTTATTGTAGATGCTCAGTAAATGTCTGTTGAGTTTATTAAGGATCATGAAAACTAATTTTCAGGTTTTGAGATCAGTGAATTCAGATCTTAACTTTAGAGGAAAAATAGTCTAATCATATTGAAAATGTTTTCTGTTTTTGCTTTAGGTTACATTGTACAGTATGTATGTTTCTATAATGGCTTTCAATGCCAAAGTCAGTGATCCACTTATTGGAGGAACATACATGACCTTGTTAAATACTGTATCCAACCTTGGAGGAAACTGGCCTTCAACAGTAGCCCTTTGGCTTGTAGATCCCCTCACAGTGAAAGAGTGTGTAGGAGCATCGAGCCAGAATTGTCGAACACCTGATGCAGTAGAGGTAAGTGTGTTTTCATTTAAGTAATGTGAAGCTAACATTCAAACACTTATTCATTCAGTTTGCTTCTAGAAGGACTGTATCTTTTACTTTTAAAAAAATTCTTCTACATAGTATTTCCACATAGTTTCTAGTGTGGAAATTTACATTTTTGGGGGTGTGTGCTTTCCATCAAAACTGAGAATTATGACACAGTCAATTCACATGAAAGTGCTTCTCAACAAGGTAAGGGCAGTCGCTCTCTCACCCACCTTGAGAATCACTGCTGTGCACAATTGTTGTTGTTGTTAAGTACCGTGGCGTTGGTTCCGACTCATAGTGAACCCTGCACAGGGTTTCCAAGGCTGCAGATCTTTATGGGAGCAGAAAGCCTCATCTTTCTCCCGCAGAACAACTGGTAGTTTCAAACTGCCTACCTTGAGGTTAGCAGCCCGATTCGTAACCACTACGTTACCAGAGCTCCTTTGCTGTGCACAACAGGCACTGAATAAAAGCTAAATAATAGCATGATTAATAACTAAATTATATGACAGAAAAGGCTGTTTATGTAACAATTACAGCTTAAACTGAGTGGTGAGTACTTTGCTGATAAATTATTTCAAAGTAACAGTAATCCTCTTTATGAGAACCATTTCATTAGAAATTTCTCCACAGTGCAAAAAGTGAATATTATTTACAGCAGTAATTAAAAATTGTTTTCAACCTCTTCAGTTGCATTAGACACATTAGGATATAATAACGTATTTTGCCATTTGAAGTGAGAATGTACTATTATGTGGTTTAAAATGTTATGACATTTTAAATAAATAAAAATATATTTTGATTAATCCTTTAAATTACAAAGTGGAAACATATTAGTTGCTGACTTCTTACATTTTGAAATGGTGAAGTATTTCTTATTTCATTTTTACAGCTTTGCAAAAAACTCGGTGGTTCATGTGTTACAGCACTGGATGGTTATTATGTGGAGTCCATTATTTGTGTTTTTATTGGATTTGGTTGGTGGTTCTTTCTTGGTCCAAAGTTTAAAAAGTTACAGGATGAGGGACCATCTTCATGGAAGTGCAAAAGGAGTAATTGATGCATATACTCCTGGGCATTCTAGAAAGGTAACTGTGGATTAGTTTTAATACAGAAAATGCTGATAATCATTGTACGGACCATAAAACATTCTTTAACAAGGAAATTATTAATATAAAAATCCCAAATGGTTGAAAAATAGAAACCTCTCTGTATATTTGATTCTGTTTTATCTTACCTTGTTGGTGTATTTAAAGTTTACGTAAGGTCAGTGAATTGGTTCTTATGCAGCGTTTCTGGCCTTGTTGTTTTATTTATAACTTTTTAATTTTCTGACCAAAGCATGTTTTAGGCTGCAATGCAGTCATCATGGAAGCGATAACTAACCATGCTGTCAAGTGTTTGTGATTAGTACCTATCAGTGAGTTGTATTTAATATTTTGGTAGAATATATTAAATGGGACAGATCTTGGTATTCAGGTACTAACTAAAACTAGTCTGATCTTGTTGATGAATAAAATCCTATATTGAATTACAAATGGAATAAATTATATATTGGATTTGTTGAACAAAGAATGCAGACTACTAAAATGCCATTTTAGTTGTTATTTTTCTGACTATAACCACATTGTAAGGAGTAATCTGTATTGAAAAGACTATTTTAAATGTATTTCCTGCTTTTGTAGGCATTAAAGATTTATAAAAAGTTTATTGAAACTATTTTTTATAAAATGAAAGCTATGGTTTTTAATTTACTGATTTTCCCCATCTCACTTGTTTTGATTCCTTTTATGCTAAAGCTTACAAGAGTTTTTGTTGTTGTTGTTCTTCGTCACAAGTGCTTCATGGCACACAACAGTGAGGGATCAGCTAAATGTTGCAGGTATGTTCATGGCAAAGTTTTGAAAATAAAACTTAAATGTTATTCATCAAGTAGTTTAGAATTTTTTATTACTACTGAGAGAAAAGAATAGTAAAACCTTCCATCATGTAAAGTTTAAATGAGAAATACTATACTTTTAAAAATGAGTATGTTTTAAAGAGAGACAAAAGATAGTTTGTGCCTTTGACAAATTAAATCATGCTGTAGAAGAATGTTTCTTAACTAAGCACTTTACTAGTGAGACAGGATCTCACAATTATTAATGCCAAACCAGGTACTGTATTTCCATGTATTAAAATACAGTCATCTACTTATAAACTGTAATTTCCACTGCAGAATTGTTATCCCAGAAAAATTGTCCTTTCAAGCACCTTAGCAGTTTCCAACATATCTATACCCAGTGGTAAGGTACTTTACATATTTTGTGTTGTCTGTTACTCATAACTGGAGAGACTATATGAATCCTTGAAAATTTAGAGAAAATGAAAGGTTAAGATTCACTTAATAACTTTATCTTGGTTTGAAAATATATTACTAAGTATTGATTTTGTTAATTTTACAACATAGGTTGAATGTAGAGTGGGGATTTTATGAGGAATGGAGGATAAATGGGTGGGAGAAAATAGCAGTTGGCATATGAAGCATGATAGGGGCAGTAACTTCAGGAACTCATTATTTGCCCATGGAAAACCTGTGTTGGGTATTGATGTCAAATCCTGAAGAATCACCTGGAAAATGTTCATCCTGTAGGCACGGAGGCCACACCAAATCAGACCAATACTTTGTCACATCGGTTTTTCATTATCATGTGTTATAATCAAAATACATACTTGAATAAAGAAAAGCAAACACAACTCTCACATGTGAAATGTATTTTAACTCTTAGCTTTTGCATTAAGAATTAGATCACCGTAATTACATATTTTTCTCCTTTGTACTGTAATGTTCAAACATAGTTATACGTTAAATATATAAATCTAATGATTTGAAATTTTTTAAAGCCTTTGAAAATAAGGTGAGAGCCACTGATTGCATTTGCTCTAAAAAACCGACAGGTCATTATTCTCAATTCCAGTAATTTGGTTATTTAAGCACATGTTTGTAATGCATGCCAAAAATCACTAGTTAATACATATATGCAACTATGTTGCAAATACTGGTCATAGTCACTGACTTGAACCTGAGCATCTGTTCATTGTAAATCAATGGTACTAGAAAATACTATATTTTTGTGTATTTTCCTTTACTAGCAAATACTCTTGAAAAATTAAACTCTGTCTTTAAGTATGAATATTAACTCCTCAAGTGTGAATACTAATGTATTATA
Source organism: Chrysochloris asiatica (assembly GCF_000296735.1). Taxonomy (NCBI): domain Eukaryota; kingdom Metazoa; phylum Chordata; class Mammalia; order Afrosoricida; family Chrysochloridae; genus Chrysochloris; species Chrysochloris asiatica. The sequence goes on from NW_006408631.1 coordinate 3,310,065, forward strand.
TATGTACTGACTACGATTGGATATGGTCACTATGAGTTGGAACCGACTCCATGGTACTTAACAACAACATTGGATATGGAGACCTGGTGTGGCGCTGTGGGCTAATGCATCACACTGTAAAGTTGTTTGAACTGCAAGGTCGGTGGTTCAAGCTCACCAGCTGCTCTTTGGAGACCTTATACAGGGTCGCTATGGGTCGGAATCGACTTGACGGCACTTAACAACAACAACAACGAATTGGATATGAACATATATCTCTATGACACTATTTCTATATGTACTTTAGTTATAACATGTTTGCATCTGATAAGACTTTTTCTTGTAAGATTAACTGAAAACTAAACCCAAAATTCCCTCCTTTGTAAATATTTTAATCTGGGTTAATCAACCATTTAAAAAAAACAAAAAAACTTGTTGAACATCTTAAACATATTTAACTAGAATTTTAAAATATGAAACCCATGAAATACAAACCTACTGTTTACTGTTGGATTCGATCCCTTTATGTCAGTATGGCCCTGAAAATTCTGAGTTGCTTGTAGAACTTTTAATGTGTGCTTTCTTTTACTAAGAGTGTTCTTGTTAAAATCTTGAATAGACTGTGATCCAAAAAAGTATAAGAACTCTGGCATTTATTGAATGTGGGTTGCCTTGTGAATCATAAACATATATTTGAATAATAGTTGTAAAGTTGTCTAAAGTGCCCTGAAAACAATATTAAAAGAAAAATATGATGAAAACTGGAAAATGGATACAATTGTAGGACTGAACTTGAACTCAAAGGCATTAGTATAGATAAGACAATACTGGAAGAAAAGGGAAGAGTCCCTGGGTGGTGTACAAGGTTGATGCACTTGGCTGGTAACTGAAAGGTTGTTGATTTGAGTCTATCCAAATTTGGTAGTGTTTCGTTCTGCTGTCTGCAAAGTCGCTTATGAGTCAGTACCAACTCGATGGCACCTAACAACAACAATGAGACATATTTTGGAAATAAGACCTGACATGGAGATCTTCCATACAAAAGAGCTCTATTCTGACACATGAGTCAGAATTGACTAGCCAACAAGGTGTAGCTGTTAGAAGAGAAACCTAAGAGGTATCCTAATGTTTCTGAAATTTTCATACCACATATGGATACCTCTTTGTATTTTAGCATCATTTATCCCATACGGGTGAATTTTACCACACACAAAAATATACCTTAATAATTTAAGTCTTTTTTCTTATGGATAACTTTTAATTTTAAAGTTTTATTTTGTTTTGTTAACAGAAGCCCCAAAAGTATGTTCTGCTTTGTATTAAATAGTTAGTTGAGGTCGTTAATGAGCTATAACATGATGGCACTAAAAGAACAGCAATAAATTTGTTTTTGTGTTTTGGGGATCACATTTTTCAAAAAATTGAAAGAATGGGTAAGACTATATAATAAAACACAGACTCCATGGGAAAAATAAAACAATATACTGGGAACATTTCATGTAGACACTCAAAATGTATTTTACCTAGTATTAGAAAAAGGAAAAAAAAATTTTTAATTCTATTGTTCAATACTAGAAGTATTTTAACACTAAGAACACCTTGCCATCAAGTCAATTCCAACTCATATCAACCATGCAGGACAGAGTAGGACTGACCCATCACATTTCCAAGTCTGTAATCTGCAAGGGTGGTGGTTCAAGCTCACCAGCAGCTCCTTGGAAACCCTATACAGGGTCGCTTGGGTCGGAACCTACTCGATGGTACTTAACAACAACAACAGTATGGATGCAGACGGACTCATCTTTCTTCTGCAGCACAAATGGTGGGTTCCAACCACAGTGGAGCACTTATCCTTTGCCACCACCCTGACTCCTTTTAATGCTAAGACTAATAGAGTTAATAAGAACTATGTTAATTGCAGAAGGGAAGTTGATAAAGTCCTTCTTAATTACTGAAACTTTGTAAGCAATTTTTTGCGCGGATTTTTTGCAAGGCATATTTATCTCTTGTAGAACGATAAAATACTATTGTAGACATTTTGTTCTTTTTATATCTGTCTACCTGATTTGACAGTGCCAAATTTTAATGTAATCTAATTTAGTTTGAGACTGAAAGCCTTTCTGTTTCCTATCAATGAAAGTTGTTATTAGAGTCTTCAGATTACTCTCCTAATTTACTAGCAAGGAAGAATGGGCATAGAGAGCTAATTTTCTTTCCTGAAACTCTGATTTGCTAGATATGTCACATATAAAGTCAGAATAGTAAATGTACAGGACTCATAGTGTTTCTTAAGTGATTAGAAACTTTGACAGGACTGTTGGATTACAAAGATTGCTTTTAAGGAGTCTTGTTTTCTATAAATATGTAGGGATAGGGATGGGGTGAGGAGCTGGACACTGAAGGGAAAATGGCTTTATGCAGCAGACTGAACATTCAATTATTAATTGATTATACTTTCTCTTTAAAATATTTTATTAAAATATTTAACTAAAGGGATCTTATTAAAATATTAATTTGTATAGTTCATATTTTATAGCAATTTTGTGTAAAGAATAATGTTTTTAAATAGCAGGATTGAAATGAACAAGGTTCTGCTGTTATTTTTAGGAAACCTTAACATGGTTTATTCTAAGTATCTAAAATGTAGTTCCTTAAATGTAGTCAGTTAAAGTTAATCATTAATATAAAATATAATGATTAAAGATTATTTTAATCAAAATGACATTAAATATTGTAAAAGGTTGAATTTTATAGCCTTAGTTATCTCACTGAAATTTTTAAATCACTTGTATCTATAAAACTAAGAACGTATAAGCTTGGGATAAAATTTGATATTTTAAATTAACAAATTACCACTGTCAGGTTGTATTGGTAAGTCTGTATCTATTGTCCTCAGATGCTGTTTTTCAAGGGTTTGTGTAAATGTGATAAAAATGCTTAATGTTGAAAGATGATCATTGTTTAGGTCACATCATTGTTGATATGCATTGCACCCATGTATGATTTTTAATTAAAAATATATAGAACAATATCATTTCTATTGTTATTTTTTTGTAGATTTACCTTTTGCTTTGATAGTTTAACAGTTACCTAGGTATTTTTAATATGTATGAAATTTTTAGTTATATTTGGCTAATTTATTAAGATGTTTATTAAACCCATCTTTTATGAAAATTTAAGTTTTAGGAGTATGTTTGCAAGAAATTCTCTAGATCTAACTATTGTTTATTTAAATGCTCAAAATAACTGTTAACACGATTGAGGTCTAAAAAGTAAAACATTAATGAAATACTGTTTTTATTTTTACTCAGTAATAGGCAAATTAAAGAGCTCTGCTGTGTAGTGAGTTACTAGTTGAACTGCTAACCCCAAGGTCAGCAGTTCTAATCTACCATGTGTTCCTTGGTTTCGAGAAAGACTCCAGTAAAGATTTACCACCTTGAAACCAACTGTGTAGTACATAAGCACTACCACCACCAATGGCCAAATTTACCTTGAAATCATTCATGCTAAAATTGTAGTCAGTTGGTATTATGTAATTAAAACCAAATACAATAATTTGAAGTGATGTACACTTAACCTGATAACTTTTTTTTTTTTAAGGAAGTCAGCCTCAATTGTAAATTGTATGGTGCTGTGGAAATAATGCACTAGACTGCAAAGTTGGTTTGAAACTCAAGGTCAGTGGTTCAAGCTCACCAACCGCTCCTCAGAAACCCCATACAGGTTCGCTATGAGTTGGTGCCAACTTAATGGCACTTAACAACAACATCATTAGATGAAAGGAAGATTAGCAAGGAGGAGGCAACAAGCAAGAAGACGAGTGTGTGAAATGTTGGCTCTCTCACTTGTGCTGCCATCTTGAAATTTGTCTAGTAGCACTGGATCCCAGTTGTGGCCTGATGGTGTGGATACAAACCAGTGGCTGGTGACAAGAAAGCAACCATGACCATATATCCAGGCTACAGTCTTACCCTCTATAATCTGACCCATTGGGCAAGAGCCACAACCAGCTCCTATACCACCGGATCAATGATAGACAGCAACTGACACCAGCCAAATCCACCCTGACACCTGCATGAGTAGTGAATGGAGAACTGGGCACACACATCCATTCTCTAATCACATCCACCAGGAGGAGGCAGGTGGTGAGTTCGTAAGAACACGCCAACATACAATCATCAGTTAAATACAAAGACAATGACACCACAATGTCTTGAAGACAATAGATATTATCAGTTCAGGTGAAGAAACAAGACAAAGTTACTCCAAAAAAGTGATCAAGATGCAGAGCCAGAAAAATGTTTCTGAAGAAAAAATATATTAGAATTACCTAATAAAGAATTCAAAAGAATGATATTTAGAAACCTTCATTGGGTTGAGAGAAAGATCAAGAAATCTTCAAGAGGAAAGCAAGGAGAACACAGAAAAAAACTTTAGGTGAATTCAGGAAAGCACCACAAGAACAAATGGACACAATACATGGAAAATTAGAAGAACTACAAGACCTGCAAACGCAAACTGAGAATACTAATACTAAGATTTCAGAAGTGGATAATACATTGAAAGGGCAAAGGAGAAAATTTGAATAAATGCAGGGGCTGAATTAGTAAGCTTGAAGATAAACTTACAGTAGTCTGGTAGAAGAACAATCTCATATTAGCCATAGTTGTTGTTGTTAAGTGCCGTTGAGTTGGTTCTGACCCCTAGCGAATGGAGAGGTTTTCCAGGAGTGACTTGAATCTCCCACCTTGCAGTTCAAATGGCTTTGCAGTCTGGCGCATTAACCCACAGAGCCACACCAGGAATATTAGCCATTAGACATGCAAATTGAAACCACGGTGAGATATCATCTCAACCCAGCATTAATAGACAAGTCAAAAAACAAAACAAAACAGAAAACAACAAATGCTGGTAAGGGTATGGAGAAACTAGAACCTTCATACATTGTTGATGGGACTGTACAATGGTGCAAACACTGTGGAAATTGATATGGTTCTTCCTCAAAAAGTTGGAAATAGAAATACCATACACCCAGCAATCCTTCTGCTTAGTGTATATCCTAGAGAAAAAAGAGCTTTGACAGGAATACATGTATGCACTCCCATGTTCATTGCAGCACTATCTATAACACCAAAAAGATAGAGACAACCTAAATGCCTATCAGTGGAAGAATAGGCAAACAAATTTTGGTACATACACACAATGGAATAGTGTTGAAGAATAACAAGGAATCATAAGATGGATGAACCTGGAGGATATTATGCTGAGTGAAATTAGCCAGTCACAAATGGACAAATATTGTATGAGACCGTAAATCAAGGCATCTTAAAATCTCATAAACGGCCCACCTAAGGTGCAACTATAGGTCTCTCCATGTGTGGAAGAAAGAAGTTGGAAATTGAAGACACTTGGAATCAACTTGTCTAAATTAATTGATGGAACATGCAAACAGCAGTCTCCACGACTCTGAAGCCAGAACTAAGTGGTGTCCAGCTACTAACACCAACTGCTCAAAAAGGGATCATATTACAAGGTCCTGGATACAGTGAGAGAAAATATGGAACAAAACTCAAAATTCTAAAAAAAGACTGGGCTCACTGGTCAGAAAAAGATGGAAGGAACCTGAGACTGTGGGCCTCAACCACCCTTCCATTATCCCATATGGAAAGGAATTCACCCTCGTGGTTCAAATTTCAGCCAAATAGTGGATATGTTTATAGTGGGGATAACAACACTAGTGAGGTTATCTTCACTATGGAATGGTCAACCATTCAAGATCAAAAGGGCAACATTTACCTGTGACAAGATACAGAGGAGTGGGTAAGGAGGGTGGAATGGAAATAAGAATCACAGGGAGGAAGTGGGAAAACTGTTGCTACCTGGAGGGGATTGCAATCATTGAGCTGAGACAAAGTAAGTGATCTGTTGGAGGTAAAATTGATGACCTGCTCTGTAAATCTTCACTTAATTCACAATGTTTCCCAAAAAAAAGAAAAGCTTTTCTTACTAAAGAAGTAGTTTTTGATGGTTACCAGGCGTATTAGGGAAGGGGAAATCATTTATTGGTTTGTTGTTAAGTGCTGTTGAGTCAGTTCCAAGGAGTGGCTGGTGAGCTTGAACCGCCGACCTTGCTGATCAAACCTACTTTCTAGTCCAGTGCATTCACCCGCAGAGCCACACGTTAATCTGGGTGATGGGGAAATACATAAGAAGAGGAAGATTGGTAGAATGAATAATGAAGGGAGAGGAATATATGGAGAGGAGTGTAAGAGTTACAGGGATAAAGGAGGCTAGAAATTGCCCAGTGAAAAGAGACCTCCTGTGGACCTTGTGTATTGCATAAAACCATAGGTGGAAACCAGAATCCCATCCAGAATTGTCTGAGGTGGGGAATTTCCACTGGAAAGGACGAGTAGACCAGCCTGGAGCAGCTAGAAGAACAAAAGATACTTCGTGAAGAAAGACCAGCAGGAAAAATTAGATCATGGTGCTGTAGGATAAGCACTGGGCTGCTAACTATGAAGGCACTAACAACAACAATATGAGAAGATATAGGTGTGGGAGGGAGAGTGGGAGTATACCCACATATATATAAAGTTAGACAGATGATATTTGTGTTTAGCTTTGCTGTAAACATGAATGAGGTGAAGCATAAATGGGTGTAAAATGATGTAAACTTCTTAGACATTACCAAACATTTTGAGAGAATGAGTTGCTGGGTCTGGTGGCTCAGCACCACAGTTTCAGGGATCCCCATGGTTAACTGGCATAACAGTCCTCAAAGACAATGTTCTATATCCTGCTTCACTAAGTAGTGACCGGACCCTTAAAAGCTCATTAGTGGTCATCTAAGGTGCAACTGGAGTCCTGGTGTGGCACTGCAGGATAAGCACTGGACTGATAACCGTAAGGTCAGCAGTTCAATCCCACAAGCTGCACCTTGGAAACCCTATACAGCACTACTATGAGTTGGAACCAACTTGATTGCACCTAAAAACAACAATAACAAATAGCAACTATTGGTCTCCGCCTGTCCTGCAGAAAGAAGAGTGATTAAAATGGAAAATGCTTGGAAACCAATAGTCCAAACAATTAACGGGCCATGTGGACATTTTTAGTCTCAAGTACCTGGAGACCAGAAGAGATAGATGGTGCCTGGCTACCACTCACTACCTAATGCTCTGAAAGGTTATCATGTTAGATCTGTATAGAGTGGGAGGAAATGTGTTGCAGACCGTGTAAGACTAGTCAGAGGTTCGAGGCCCTCTAGGGCTGAGTGTAACAAATGAGGCCACTGGCAGTTAATGGAAAATTGCTTTCATCTTAATATTCAGGTATATATATTAAATTAATAC
>NW_006408631.1:3322056-3325128 GCF_000296735.1 Chrysochloris asiatica
CTGCTAATGGGTTTGAACCACTGACCTTTCAGATACCATCTGAGTGCTTAACTACTGCAACTTTTTGGATGGCAAGAGAGGGACAAACACAAAATTCAAAATGGTTACCTCTCAGCAGCAGGCAAGCAGAGAAGGTTGAGCATCCTGGGAGCTGAGAATCTTTCCTTTAATAAGTTTAAGGATGGGTAATGGGTTCTTTGTATGACTCTAATATTATGGAATGAGAAATTTTGAAATGAAAAGCTTGTTTTCTGCATGGATCTACAAGTACATGACTGCTTGTAGGAATCGATTGTGGAGCTGTAGTACAAGCACTGGACTACTTACCACAAGGTCAATGGTTCAAACCTACCAACTCCTTTAGAAACCCTATGCAGGGTCACTGTGAGTCAGAAGTGACTTGATGGCACTGAACAGTATTGAATGTGACTAAAGGCCAAAGCCTAGGAGTCTGTTGTAGGTTTGAGTTCCAGCACCATTATTTACTACCTTTGTGACTTTGGGCAAGTTATTTAACCTCCTTCATTCCCACCTGTAAAATGAATATGTCTTAGTTATCTAGTGCTGCTATAGCAGAAATACCACAGAAGGGTGACTTCAACAAACAGGAACTGATTTTCCCACAGTTTAGCACACTAGAAGTCTGAATTGAGGATGCATCTCTGGGGAAGGTGGTCTGTCTCTGTCTGCTCTGGAGGAAGAGCCTTGTCTCTTTTGAGTTTCTGCTCCTAGGTGATCTTCGTGTGGCTTTGCATCACTTTTCCGCCTTCTCTGCTTATCTTGCTTGCTTGTTTAATCTCTTTTTATATCACTAATATTAGATAAACTTTACTGTCATAGGAAGTCAGGTATTAATTGATCCTCCTGTGTTTGTGAGCCTCTTACCAAGCTAGGATTACAATGAAGCCAGGAAGCTCTTCCCCGTCGTATAACAATGTGAGAGACACCGGTGTAAAATGTTGACAGGGTAAAAAATCTAGGTGTAAGATTTTGTAAAGCCTCGTGTTAGCCTTGTTTTCAAGAAATTAGATAAATTTGCTTTCTACAGGATTTTAAAAAAAGAAAAAGAGCGTATTAATTAAGGATTCTAATTTAATGTTGGAATTCTGGGGTTATTGTATCTTTTCACATATAATGCACCCACGTGTGTGTGTGTATATATATATATAAACATATATATATATATAAGAAACAAATAATAAACAAATCCCTATAACACACGTAGGAAGCTAGCTTAGGAGGAGATTACAAAAAACAGTATAACACATAGGGTGTTTGCATAGAAATATGATGAGCACTCAACCACTAGCCAAACGGTGGATGGACAGTTTGAATCCACACAGAGGCACCTTAGAAGACAGGCTTGCTCATCTACTTCTGAAAGGCCACAGCCTTGAAAACCCTGTGGAGCACTGGATCGCCAGGAGTCAGAATCCACTCAGCAGCAACTCACACCAACAATAACAACCTAATTGGATTCAGCCTTTGAAAGTTTCTTCCTCTGGCAATATCAGCCCAAATAGATTATGTATGTGCAAAATAGGATAGTGACTAACCAGATTTGTATGGTTCCACACACAGATTGTTGTTGTTAAGTGCCATCAAGCCACACACAGATACTCACTGCTTTTTGAGGAAATGTGGCATATTTTGATGATCTAAGCTCTTAGATGGCAGGAGTCTATTTGATATCTCTAAATACTAAATTGTTGTTGTTAAGTGCCGTCGAGTCGGTTCTGACCCATAGCGACCCTGTACAGGGTTTCCGAGGGTGTAAATCTTTACAGGAGTAGAAAACCTGATCTCCTGGTAGCGTAGTGGTTACGAATCGGGCTGCAAACCTTAAGGTCAGCGGTTCAAAACTACCAGCTGCTTCGCGGGAGAAAGATCAGGCTTTCTACTCCCGTAAAGATTTACACCCTCGGAAACCCTGTACAGGGTCGCTATGGGTCGGAACCGACTCGACGGCACTTAACAACAAAATACTAAATTAGAATAGTAAAATAGTGATTTCTAAATAATATTTCTATAAAACCTTTGATTAAAGTATTAATATAAAGTTGTGAAATAGAAAAATATTTGTTGTTATGATTTCTTGTTTAATGTTTTGATAACAATTTAACTTCTTTTATTTTAAAAGGAAAATAATAAAAATATTTTATTTTTCTCCTTGTACACCAACAGACATCAAAATTTACAAGTTCTTCAGATATTCCAGTGGAATTTATAAAAAAGAATGTTAAACTACGTGGACGATTGCATCGAATAACTGAAAATGGTTTAGAAATTGAACATATTCCTATTGCCTTACCTATTATATCTTCTTGGAAAAGTAAGTAAAGTACAAGAATAATATTAAGTAACTGTTGTGGTGTTTTCTTATTAGGTGTTGTTAATAAAATAGCAAAAATAAAGTTTTTTTAATTCCTAATAATTCTCCACTGATTATGAGAAAAGTATAAATTCTTGGCTTCATGTAAAAGGATCTCTTTCATTTGGCTCCAGGTTTCCTTTCTTCTCTCGTTCCTTTTTTCAACAACTCAGGCATTCAATTTATTCCACAAATTTTGAACCCCTATTATGTTTGGTAATACAGAAACGCCTGCAAGCATACATTGACTGAGAACTTCCAGAGATTCAAGCCGGATTCAGAAGAGGATGTGGAACGAGGGATATCATTGCTGATGTCTGATGGATCTTGGCTGAAAAGCGGAGAATATCGGAAAGATGTTTACCTGTGCTTTATTGACTACGCAAGATCTGCCAAAAGAACATTGTGAAATATGAGTATTTTGGAACACTTAATTGTGCTCATCAGGAATCTGTACACGGACCAAGAGGCAGTTGTTCAAACAGAACATGGGAACACTGAATGGTTTCAGATTGAGAAAGTTGTGCGGCAAGGTTGTATTCTTTCACTATATTTACTCAGTCTGTATGCTGGCCAAATAATCTGAGAAGCTGGGTTATATGAAGAAAAACGTGACATCAGGATTGGAGGAAGACTCATTAACAACCTGTGATATGCAGATGATACAAAAATGCTTGCTGAAAGTCAAGAGGACTTAAAAT
>NW_006408631.1:3325228-3337994 GCF_000296735.1 Chrysochloris asiatica
ATCTCCCCTCCTCGTGAACCAAACACTCGTGACAATTATGTCGGGGCCAGACCCCGACAGAAATGTAGAACAAAACTCAAAAAAACAAAAAGAAGACAAAGCCTACTGTAGGTCAGGAAGAGATTGGTGGAAGCCTGAGATTATGTTCCTTGATCACCCTTCTTGTTCTGGAACTGAACTCAGACCTGTGGCTTGATTTCCAACCAAGCAACAGAAAGATAGGTAAGGGGAACAAAAACACTAGTGAAATGTGCACACCATAAAACTGTCAACCATTCAAGATCACAAAGGAGCTCTAGTAGCGTAATGGTTACGAGTCGGGCTGCGAATCGCAAGGTCAGCAGTTCAAAACTACCAGCTGTTTTGCGGGAGACAGATGAGGCTTTCTGCTCCCGTAAAAGATTTACAGCCTCGGAAACCCTGTACAGGGTCGCTATGGGTCAGAACCGACTAGACAGCACTTAACAACAACAAGAAGATCAAAGGGGCAACATTTACCCAAGGACAAAATTCAGAAGGATGAGGAAAGAAGGAGGGATGGAAAGAAGAAACATAGGGAGAAAGTAGGAAAAATGATGTTGTATTGTGGGGATTACAGTCAATATGGAGTCCTGGTGTGGCTCTATAGGATGAGCACTGGACTGCAAGGTTGGTTTGAACCACTAGATCAGGGGTTCAAACTCACCAGCTGCTCCTTGGAAACCCTGTACAGGGTCAATAATTCGGAACCGACTTGATGGTACTTAATAACAACAATCAATAAAATGAAAGAAAATGTGTATGCATTGTTGGATATAATACTGATGATCTGCTCTGTAAACCTTCACTCAATTCACACACAAAAAAAACCTTTAAAAAATCTGCATATTGCGTTTGGGAGCAGGCAGAAGGAATAGATTTATTCCAATTTCCTTTCATGTGTAGTACACGCAGAAAACTAATTCCGGCTACAGTCGCAAACTAATAATCGCCCACCAGCGGGAGCGAGAAATCACCTGCATTGCCCAAAAACCGTGTAGTTTCTCAACGTGCGCGGTTCAGACAGGTGGCCGGGAACTACTGGGTCTGAGAGGCCTACCTACCGCGGACACTGAGACCCCGCCACTCCAAGGAATGGGACCCTGCCTCTTGAGTAGCGCGCCCCCTGCCGCCCGAAGAGCGAGGCGCTGGCTCTCAGGAGGCCGAGAACATGGCGGGGAGGCAGGCGGATCCTGCAGCGCCGCCGGGGGACCCAGACCCAGACCCAGCGGCGCCTAACATGGTGGCACAGATCTCGCAGTGGGCCGACGACCACCTAGTTCTCGTTCGGGTACTGCAGTCCCGCTGTCTCTGCAGGTGGTGGGCACGGGACCAGGCGGAAGTAGCCTGAGACTTGTCCGAGAAGGCCACGGGGGTGGGGGTGGGGGGCTGTGCCGGGGCTGCGGAGGGTGAGAAGGGCTCCTGGGCATCGGAGGGCGATTTTGCGACGTCTCGAGTGAGTGCCGTGCCGCAGAGGGTGGGTTCCAAGGAGAGGCTGGTCAGTTTGAACCACCGACCTTGGTCTTTAATGCTTATCCTACAGCGCCACACCAGGATTCCAAACTTAAATATACAATACCTATTAGTGTGACGCTGTGGGATAAAGCACTAGACTGCAAGGTCGATCTGAATCACAAGGTGAACGGTTCAAACTTACTAGTCACTCCTTAGAAACCCTATACAGGGCCGCTATACTGGACAGCACTTAACAACAACGACTATTAAAAGTAGATGTGTGACCTTGAAGATGCTGATGGTTGTTGTTGTTAAATTCCGTTGAATCGATCCCAACCCATAGCAACCCTGTATAGAGTTTCCAAGGAGCAGCTGGTGAGCTTGAACCACCAACCTTGCAGTTCAAATGACTTTGCAGTCCGACGCATTAGCCCACAGTGCCACACCAGGACTCCGAAGATGCTGATTAGACTTCGAAAAAGAATTGTAGATGTTGTTCTAGGCAACTGGGTAGGAGGCCCGTGTTGAAGGGAGGTCAGAAGTGGACATACGACTTTGGGAGTGAGCTGCATAAATTTTAAGACATACTTAAAAGTTGAATGACATCTTGGAGCAAGTGAGAAAAGCTACAGAAGGTCTAAAACTGAGACCTGGGCCACTCTGATATTTAGAATAGGGGCAATGAGAAGTCAGCAACTAAAAAGGACCACGAAGCAAGAGAGGAGAAAAATCAGGAACATAAAGTGTTTCAGAAGCTAAGTGAAGAGTATTTCAGGAGTGATTAACTTTAAAAAACTCTGCTGAGCAGTAGAGTGGGAAGAGCTTTGCAGATCCTCTGCCACCAAGCACAAGGACGAGGGGCTGGTTTGTTCTCTCAGTTGTCCAGTTAGCCTGGTATGGCTCTGTAGGATACTGCACTGGACCGCAAGGTCAGTTTGAACTGCAAGGTTGGCGGTTCAAGTCCTCCAGCTACTCCTCGGAAACCTTGTACCAGGCTCACTACTATGAGTTGGAAACCAACTCAATGGAACATCACAAGAGCTAGATACATATTTGTTGTTGTTGTTTAATGCTGTCGAATTGGTTACAACTCTTAAGCTGCCCTGTATAGGGTTTCAAAAGAACAGCTGGTGAGTTTGAACTGCCAAATCTCTATGTGTTAATTGATAAGGCCTTGTTACTTCCAGTTATGCAGAAATTAATGCATTTGAAATTTTTAATGCATGCAAATATAATGTTAGATAAACCTGAGAAGGAATTCAGGAGGAAATAGTTTATAATTTATCACACAGACATATATTCCAAATGACTTAATTACAGAATCTGAAGCCTGTACTGTAACATATATTTGCAACTTCATTTCTTATGTACTTATTGATGAAGGAAAATATGTTGGTTGGCACTCTTTTTCAGAGAATTCCAGGGGTCTTTTTAATTAAATTCTTAATTAACTCAGTTTAAATGAAACACTTTAAGAACATCACTTTTTTTTTTTTTAATGTATTTGTTATAGTAAATGCATATGTAACAAGATAAACTATATCATCTGCTGAAGGACATTTATTCCCATTAACACTCTTAGGCAGTGTACTGTAATAAACATTGGTGTACAAGTATCTGTTTGTGGTTCTACTTTTAGTTGCCTAGAGTATATCCCTGGGAGTAAAATTGCTGGATCATAGAGCAATTCTGGAGTCCTGGTTTGGTGCTGTGGGTTAATGTGCTGGACTGCAAGGTGGGTTTGAACCACAAGGTCAGTGGTTCAAGGTCACTATCCACTCCTCAGAAACCCTTATACAGGGTTGCTACTGACTCTACAGCACTTAGCAGCAACAAGAACATGGTAGTTTTGTTTAACTTTTTGATAAACCATTAAAATGTTTTCCATAGTAGCAGCACCATTTTACAGTCCCACCAGCAATGGGTGAGGGTTCTAATTTCCCCATATCCTTACCAATACCTGCTGTTTTAAAAAATAACACAATTTCCCCAAAGCATTTACCCACATATATTTATTTGACATATATTTATATTACAGTTTTAGGGATAAGGTTTCTACCAGCTATATAAATTTCCACCATAAACTCAGGTTTATGGTAAGCTTTATTGTGTGTGAGCATTGTAGAAAAAGTTTAGATGATTCTTGCATTCAAGAAACTATGGTTAAAGCAAATACCAATACAGAACAATATAACATTATATTTGCATGCCAGATTGCATGTAGACTTGAAGTGTTTTAAAAGTTAAAAGAGAGCAAGATTAACAGGTGAGTGGGTGGTCACAGTTTTTTTTTTTTAAAAGATGGGCCTTCACTCTAAGGATATGAGTAACTGGAACAGTTAGAGAGATAGAGTGAAGACCCTCTCCCCCGAACCGCCTTTTAAAATAGTACTTCACTGTTGTGAATAATTAGAATGAATCATTTAATCTCTTTTTATAGAACATCAGTACTGGAATGGCCATAGCTGGAATAATGTTACTTCTAAGAAGTGTTCGAGTGGTAAGTTAAAAATAAAAAGGCATTCTGATGAGCAATGATATCTTAAGCAGTATATCATTTTGTTATTCATACTGTAAGCTTTTAGGTAGTATTTTAGAATAATGGGTATATCTTTAGGTTATGACTTAAAAGGAGCACATCCATAAGGTTTTATGGAAAGTACTTGGACAATCTATATTTCCATAATCACTGTTTCGCATGCTTAAAAAGAAATCTTAAAAAGGATTTAGTTTGCTAGGCTGTAAATTATTTTAAAAGTGTTTTCTGTGGTGGTTTAATAATTGATTTTGTTCCTTAATACTGAATATTTAATGCCTGCAGTTAATGTATTTTTCGAACACTTTAAGTATTTCAATAATAGATACATGAAGGGGCTTCAAAAAATTTGTGAAAAAATTCCATTATCTTAATTCAATTTCTCCATGAACTTTTTGTGCAAATCTATTTGATGATTCAGCGTTTAAAAGTATATTAAATATGACAGATTCTTGCCATAGAGTGTAATTTCAGTGCCATGTAGAGTACTGGCATGGATTTATTGCTTCTAGTCACAGTATCCACCACTCGTCTGTCAGTTTGTTGTGCTGTGGTGGCTTACACGTTGCTATGGAATACAAATTGAAATCTTTCAACAAACTGATGCATCACTGGAGGCACTCACTCATCTATGCCAAGGGATATTTGCCTCCAGTCCAAAGAGAGTTGACCTAACAGAATGCAGAAATCACTGTACAATATTGTTAATATCAAATGCAGGTAAAAGTTTGCTAAAGATAATTTTAAAATGGCTGCAACTGTATATTGGCAGGGAACTGCCAGAGACTCAAGCTGGATTCAGAAGAGGATGTGGAATAAGGGATATCATTGCTGACATCCCATGGATCTTTTATTTTATTTTATTTTTTTTATGAAGAACTTGGGCATATTTGGATCCACAATTTATGCCCATGTAAGAAGTCAAGAGTTCTGGTATAGTACAGTAGGATAAGCACTGGGTTGGTAACCTCAGGTTAGTGGTTCAAACCCACCAGCTGCTTCTTGGAAATACTACACAGGGTTGCTATGAGTCAGAACTTACTTGATGACAACAATAAGAAGCAGTAAAGGAAATCAAATGACATATTACACTGACAAAGTAAAGGCAAAAGATCTCTTTTAAAGTGTTAAATATAAAAGATAATCATTATAAAGATTAAGGTGTGTGCCTGATTCAAACTATGACATTTTCAATCACTTCACATGCAGGCAAAGGATGCGACAATGAATAAGGAAGTCTGAACATTTGATACCTTTGAATTATGGTGCTTGCAAAGAGTATTAAATGTACTATGGACTGTCAGAAGACCAAATCTGTCTTGGAAGAAATACAAAGAGAATGCTTCTTAGAAGCGAGGATAGTGAGATTTCATTTCACATACTTTGGACACAATACAAGGAGGAATCAGTGCCTGGAGGAGGACATCATGCTTGGTAAAGCAGAGCATCAGTGGAAGAGTGAGATTCTCAATAGGATTGATTACCACAGTCACTGCAACAATGAGTCCAAACATAGAAACTATGTGAAGGATGGTGCAGGACCAGGTAGTGCTACATTCTGTTGTAGGTAGGGTCACTATAGGTCAGAACAGAATCAACAACACCTAACAATAACAATATCTGTAGTGAAAAGTTATCTTGGATTCCTTGATGATTTTTCTTTTCTTACTGATCATTCTAGGTAGGGGGGAGTCTGTCAATTTGTTTCTCTTTTCAAAGAATCAGCTTTTGGTTTTGTCAGCATCCTCATTTTCTGTCTTGTTGATATTTGATCTTATCTTTATTCTTTCTTCTCTCTACTTTGGACTTGATATTTTTTTTCTTCACATGAACCCTTTGATCATTGACTTTAAATCTATCCTTTTTTCTGATTCAAGGAGTTAAAGCTGTTTCCCTCTAGGCACTGCTGTATCTTACACATTTTGATATCTTGTATTTCTGTCATTAACTTCTAAATGTTTTCTAATTTTCCTTTTGGTTTATTCTTTGGCCTGTGATTAATTTAGGAGTATGTTGTTAAATCAAAATTATTTGAAATTTTCCTAGGCATCTCACTGTCATTAATGTTTATTTTAATTGTGGACAATGAATATATTCTGTATATTTTAGTCTTTTTATTTTTGTCAGTTTATTTTACTGTCCAGCATAAGGTCTATTTTTATTAACATAACATTTGCATATGAAAAGACCATGCACTCAGTAGTTGTTAGATATAGTGTCTATATGTATCCTTTAGACCAATGCAATTAGTGGTATTTTAATCTTCTATGTAGTCTATGATTTTTTTTTCTAGTTGCTCTATCATTAAAAAAGGGTTGTTAAAATCTCCTAATATTGTTGCAAAAATATCTATTTCTAATTCAACTTTGCTTTATATATATTTATGCTGTTGTTAGATCACACACATTGATAATTACATCTTTTTGATGAACTCTGTCTTTTTATAAATATATCTCTTTATCCCTGATAATACCTTTTTCTGTTTTCAAAGCTATATTATGTGATATTAAAATGTACATTCCAAACATTTTATGCTATGTCTTTGGTACAGCCTTTTCCATCCATTTATCTTAAATATATCTGTGTATTTGCATTTAAAGTGTATCTCTCACAGGTGGCATATAGTTTATCCATTTGATAATTTCTGCCTTTTAGTTGGGGTGTTTAGACCTTGAATATTTAACAGAACTTTTGCTATCATTGGATAGCCACTTCATTATTTGTTTATTATTAGTTCTGTTTGTCCCTTGTACTTCTTGTTACTGTCATTGCTACTGTCATTCCTCTTTTCCTGTCATTTCGGATGCTCTTCATATGCTTCTGAGGATCCAAGTTTTCTGCTGATACGATTTCCTTTTCACTTGAAGAACATCCATTAGAGTCTCTTGTAGTACAGGTCTCTGATGATATCATCAGTGCTGGCTGGGGGTAAAGCCACAATCTGCCACAATCTATAGCATCCTTGCCAGGTTGGGAGGGTCTATGGAGAAGTTGTAACTACCGGGTTTGACTGTCATAGCTCAGGAAAATGGTGCAGTCATTCCTCAAAGTGCAGGATAAACTTGAGATGTTTAAGAGACCGGTGGTGCCTCTCTGCCTCCCCGGGGGCAGCCCTTCAACCATTGCCGCAGTCAGAGCACCACCATCCCATGGATCTTGACTGAAGGCAGAGAATACCAGAAAGATGTCTACCTGTGCTTTATTGACTACATGTGGATCATGACAAGCTATGGAAACCATTGCAGAGAATGAGTATTCCGGAACACTTCATTGTACTCATATGAAACCTATATATAGACCAAGAGGCAGTTATTCAAACAGAACAAGAGAACAATGAATGGTTTAAAATCAGGTAAGGTGTAAACCAGTGTCATAGTCTTTCAGTCTGCATGCTGAATCAGTAGTCCGAGAAGCTGAATTATATAAAGAAGACTGATATTAGGATTGTAGGGAGACTCATTAACAACTTGTGATATGCAGAAGATACAACCTTGCTTTCTGAAGTGGAGAGGACTGAAAGTACTTACTGATGAACATCAAAGACCACAGTATTTAGTTTGATTATACCTCAATGTAAAGAAAATAAAAATCCTCAGCACTGGACCAATTAATAACATTATGATAAATGGAGAAAAGATTGAAGTTGTCAAAGACTTCATTTTGCTCAGATCAACCATCAGCACTCATGGAAGCAGAATTCAAGAAATCAAGATGACATATTGCATTAGGGAAATCTACTGCGTAAGACATTTAAAGTTTCCAAGAGCAAAGATGTCAGTTTGAGGGCTAAGGTGCGCCTGACCCAAGCCATGGTATTTTCAGTAGCCTTATGTGAAAGTTGGACAGCGATTAAGGAAGACTACAGAAGAATTGATGCATTTGAGTTACGGTGCTGAAGGAGAATATCAAAAGTACCTTGCATGACTGCCAAAAGAACAAAGAAGTGTGTTGGAAGATGTACGGCCAGAATGTTCCTTAGAAGCCAGGATGGCCAGACTTCATTTCTCATACTTCAGACACATTATAAGGAGGGACTAGTCCCTGGAGAAGGAGATCACGCTATGTAAAGGTGAGGGTCAGCGAAAAAGAGGAAGACGCGTAACGAGGTGGTTTGGCACAACGGCAGCAGCAATGGACTCAAGCGTAGCAAAGATTGTAAGGTTGGGCAGGACCAGACAGTATTTTGTTCAGTTGTGCATAGGGTCGCTATGAGTCAGTACCAACTCGATAGAACCTAACAATAACAACAACATTCACAGTATAATTATTGCCTTCATTTAGTGTCTATATTTGCTTCATAGCATCTGTCTTCTGTAACTCATCTTTTCCAACTGCTGCCTTTTCTCCCTTGACTCTAATTTTATAACTTTTATCCTCTTTCACAAAGAAAACTTTTTTTCTTAGTGCCCTGAACTCATTTTTAACCTTACATCTATGATTTTTTCGTTGTTAACTGCTGTTAAGTTAGTTTTGACTCATAGCGACCCTGTATAGGGTTTCTGAGGAGCAGATTGGGGCTTGAACCACTGATTTTGTGGTTAGGAATTCAGAGTTTATCCTACAACACCACACCAGGACTCCTATGTCTAGTAAACCTTTTTTTATAACACGTCCATGATTTTGTAAGTCATTTTTAGCATAAGCCCACTGCCATGGAGTCAATTCCAACTCCCGACTACCCTGTAGGACAGAGTACAACTGCTTCTTTGGGTTTCTGAGACTGTAAATCTTTATGGGAGCAGACCGCCTCATCTTTCAATTGTAGAGCGGCTGGTAGATTTAAATTGTCAACTTTATGATTAGCAGTCTAACTTGTATCCCACAGCACCACCAAGGCTCCTTTTACTGAAACTGTTGTTGTTGTAAACATTAGGGGGAAAAAAACCTGTAATATCATAACTAAGATAACTTTAGCTGCAAGTAAGGGATACCCCAACTAAGAGTGGCTTAATTTTCTCATGTCACAAGAAGTCTGCAGTGAGACCCTGACGTAAGGACTAAAGGCTTAGAACAGCTTTTCACAGAACTGGAATCTTATTAAATGAAGTATACATAGGATTAAGTCAGAAGAACCTGTAATTTTATAGAATATTCAAGACTACAACCAGGGCTGCCTGGGATTATTGTTCTCTTCCATTTTAAAAGGGAGAGAAGAAAATAAGTTGGGAGATTCCAGTATTAATTAACTTGTGTCTTGGTGACATGAAATAATTCTCCCTGCTACATTCCCAGGCAACGAATTAATTAAGTCGGTGTTAGTGTGGGCATTTCCAGCCATCATTTAATATTTCTATTAAAATTGGCCATTGTTATTACCAAAATGGTCTGCAGAAAGCTTAAGATGTGATTCCTCTTGTTTTGCTTCAGGGATGAGCCTTTACCAGGGCTTGTTTATTGACATTCTTACCCTATCAGGCAGGCTTTTATAAAAAGGTAGCAAGGTGGTGTGACTGAAGGGACCCTGCAAAGTGGCTCAGTTCTTCCTCCTAGGAGGCTCTATATTCATAAGAAATATTGGTCTGTAATTTTCTTAAAGTGTCTTTGTCTGGTTTGCTTCATAGAATGAATGAGGGAATATTCCTTCCCATTCTGTCTTTTGGAAGAATTTAAAGAGTACTGGTGTTCACTAAATGTTTAGTAGAATCCCCCAGAGAAGCCATCTGGGACTTTGTTGTTGTTGCAAGGTGTTTTCAATCACTGATTTATTTCTTTACTTGTTATGGGTCTGCTGAGACATTCTATTTATTTTTGAGTCAATTTGAGTAAATTGTGCATTTGTAAGGATTAGTCTGTTTTGTGTTGATTATCCAGTTGTTACCATATAACTGATTGTAATATTCTGTCATAATTATATTTATTTCTATCAGGTCAGTTGTAAAGTCCCCTCTCATTTTTCATTTTGTTTGTGTATCTTCTCTTCTGTTTTTTGTTAGTGTAGTTAAAGGTGTGTCAATGTTATTGATAATTTTAAAGAACCAACTAAAGTTTTTATTGATTCTCTCTATTTTTCTTTTTTATGTTGTATTTATTAATGTTCTGATCTATTTTAAGGTGCCCTGGTAGCACTATGGGATAAGCATTGGACTGCTAACCACAAGATCAGTGTTTCAAACCCGAGATCCTGCATAGGGTTTTCAAGGAGCAGCTGGTGGGTTTGAATCGCTGACCTGTGGTTTGTAGTCTAGTGCTGACCCTACAGTGCCACACCAGGAGTCCTGGAAACCCTGTAGAGATTCACTATGAGTCAGAATCAATTCCATGGCATTTGTTTTTGGGCTTTGTTATTTTCTGTCTTTTGGTAGGTTTAGGCCTAGTTTGCTCGTCTCTTTAGTTCATGGAGCTGTAAAGTTAGGCTGTTAATTTGAGATCTCCCGTCTTCTTTTTTAATGTAGGCATGTGTTGCTCTCAGTTACCCTCTGAATACTGCCTTTAGTGCGCTATAAATTTTGGTATACTGTGCTTTCATTTGCATTTCACTGTAAGAAATGTGTGATTTATCTTTTTATTTCTTCCTGAGTCATTAGTAATTGTTTAGTTTTCATATTTGTATTTTCCAGGGGTTTTTTCTTTCATTTGATGCCTAGTTTTATTTTACTGTGGTTAGAGAAAATACATTGAATGATGTCAATCTTTCAGAATTTCTCAGGACTTGCTTTGTGATCTAAAATGTGGTCTATCCTGGAGAATGATCCAGATAAATTGGAGTAAAATGTGTATGTGCTGTTTGTTGAGTGAAGTGTTCTACTCTGTAAAGTCTAGTTGGTGTATTCAGCTCCTCTGTTTCCTGTTGATCTTCCTTTCAGATGTTCTATCCAGACCACTGATGCCTTGACCTACCCCATTTGATTTTTCTCACAGTCAAGTAAAGAAGATACCATGAAAAACAAGCACACCCACTGCCATCAAGTTGATTCCATCTCATAGCAACCCTGTAGGATAGAGTAGAACCGCTCCGTGGTGTTTCCAAGACTGCAGTCTTTACAGGCGCAGACTGCCACCGCGTTCTCCATGGGACTGCTAATGGGTTTGAACCACTGACCTTTCAGATACCATCTGAGTGCTTAACTACTGCAACTTTTTGGATGGCAAGAGAGGGACAAACACAAAATTCAAAATGGTTACCTCTCAGCAGCAGGCAAGCAGAGAAGGTTGAGCATCCTGGGAGCTGAGAATCTTTCCTTTAATAAGTTTAAGGATGGGTAATGGGTTCTTTGTATGACTCTAATATTATGGAATGAGAAATTTTGAAATGAAAAGCTTGTTTTCTGCATGGATCTACAAGTACATGACTGCTTGTAGGAATCGATTGTGGAGCTGTAGTACAAGCACTGGACTACTTACCACAAGGTCAATGGTTCAAACCTACCAACTCCTTTAGAAACCCTATGCAGGGTCACTGTGAGTCAGAAGTGACTTGATGGCACTGAACAGTATTGAATGTGACTAAAGGCCAAAGCCTAGGAGTCTGTTGTAGGTTTGAGTTCCAGCACCATTATTTACTACCTTTGTGACTTTGGGCAAGTTATTTAACCTCCTTCATTCCCACCTGTAAAATGAATATGTCTTAGTTATCTAGTGCTGCTATAGCAGAAATACCACAGAAGGGTGACTTCAACAAACAGGAACTGATTTTCCCACAGTTTAGCACACTAGAAGTCTGAATTGAGGATGCATCTCTGGGGAAGGTGGTCTGTCTCTGTCTGCTCTGGAGGAAGAGCCTTGTCTCTTTTGAGTTTCTGCTCCTAGGTGATCTTCGTGTGGCTTTGCATCACTTTTCCGCCTTCTCTGCTTATCTTGCTTGCTTGTTTAATCTCTTTTTATATCACTAATATTAGATAAACTTTACTGTCATAGGAAGTCAGGTATTAATTGATCCTCCTGTGTTTGTGAGCCTCTTACCAAGCTAGGATTACAATGAAGCCAGGAAGCTCTTCCCCGTCGTATAACAATGTGAGAGACACCGGTGTAAAATGTTGACAGGGTAAAAAATCTAGGTGTAAGATTTTGTAAAGCCTCGTGTTAGCCTTGTTTTCAAGAAATTAGATAAATTTGCTTTCTACAGGATTTTAAAAAAAGAAAAAGAGCGTATTAATTAAGGATTCTAATTTAATGTTGGAATTCTGGGGTTATTGTATCTTTTCACATATAATGCACCCACGTGTGTGTGTGTATATATATATATAAACATATATATATATATAAGAAACAAATAATAAACAAATCCCTATAACACACGTAGGAAGCTAGCTTAGGAGGAGATTACAAAAAACAGTATAACACATAGGGTGTTTGCATAGAAATATGATGAGCACTCAACCACTAGCCAAACGGTGGATGGACAGTTTGAATCCACACAGAGGCACCTTAGAAGACAGGCTTGCTCATCTACTTCTGAAAGGCCACAGCCTTGAAAACCCTGTGGAGCACTGGATCGCCAGGAGTCAGAATCCACTCAGCAGCAACTCACACCAACAATAACAACCTAATTGGATTCAGCCTTTGAAAGTTTCTTCCTCTGGCAATATCAGCCCAAATAGATTATGTATGTGCAAAATAGGATAGTGACTAACCAGATTTGTATGGTTCCACACACAGATTGTTGTTGTTAAGTGCCATCAAGCCACACACAGATACTCACTGCTTTTTGAGGAAATGTGGCATATTTTGATGATCTAAGCTCTTAGATGGCAGGAGTCTATTTGATATCTCTAAATACTAAATTGTTGTTGTTAAGTGCCGTCGAGTCGGTTCTGACCC
>NW_006408631.1:3339604-3355276 GCF_000296735.1 Chrysochloris asiatica
TGTATTGCATTAGGCAAATCTGCTGCACAAGAGCTTTTTAAAGCGTTAAAGAGCAAAGATGTCAGTTTGAGAACTAAGGTGTGCCTGACTCAAGCCATGTTATTTTCAATAACCTCATATGTATGTGAAAGCCGGACAGTGAATAAGGAAGACCGTATAAGAATTGATGCTTTTGAGTTATGGTGTTGGAGGAGAATGTTGAAAGTACCATGGGCTGCCAAAAGAACCAGCAGATCTGTATTGGAAAAAGTGCAGCCAGAGTGCTCCTTGGAGGCTAGGATGGCCAAACTTCGTCTCTCATACTTCGGACATATTGTCAGGAGGGACCGGTCACTGGAGAAGGATATCATGTTTGGTAAAGTGGAGGGTCAGAGAAAAAGAGGAAGATCCCCAGCGAGATGGATTGGCAATATGGCAGCATCAATGTGCTGAAGTGTGGCAACAGTAGTGAGGTTGGCCCAGGACTGGGCAGTGTTTCGTTCTGTTGTGCATAGGGTTGCTATGAGTTGGTACCAACTCAATGGCACCTAATAACAACAACAAATTTTGTTTGGTATCCTGGTGTGACACTGTAGGATAAGCACTGGACTGCTAACTGTAAGGTTGATGATTCAAACTCACCAACTACTCTTCAGGGTGGCTGTAAATCAGAACCAATTCAACAGCACCTAACAACAGCAATAATTATGTTTTAGATCCTCAGCTAACTGTACATTACTGAGTGAATCAAACAAGGCGTCTCTTCACCTTGGAGCTTACAGTCTAGGTGGAAGATAGGCAACAAACAAATGAAATACTATCTTAAAAACTATGAAGAAGAAGAACAGGGTGCTGGGATAGAGAGCTATTGAGGGTCATCGTGGAAAGGGAAAGTCTGTACGTACAGAGTGGCCAGAGAAAGCCTTCCTAAGGAGTTGTTGTTTCATCAGAGACCCAAAGAATGAGAAGGGCCAAGGAGGCAAAAGATGTATAGGGATGAGATTGGCTTTTGTGACCAGTCATTTGAAGACTCTGGTGGCTAGGGCACTGTGATTAAGGTGGTGAGAGGCACCAAATGAGGTTGGAGATGTGGGCAGGGGCCAGATCTTTCCAGCTGCAATTAATATTTTTCTCTATTTCATGTCAAAAACCCAACCACATAGATCTTACTGCTGCTTACTGTGTTCTCATGTCCATGGGCATGGTTCTTTGGCCAGGCTGTCTTGGCTCCAGTTGGTTAAAATTCAGCTCAAGTGTGAGGTCTTCTGTGAAGCTTTCCTTTACTCCCGGCAGAATTAGCCTTGACCCTTACTGTACCCTTACAACAGTTTATCACTTAGGTCATAGCATTACTTATCTTTTCCTATAATTATAGTGACACCAAGTCAGTTCTGACTCACAGCAACCCTGTATCGGGTTTTCGGGAGTGGCTTGGTGGGTTTGAACTGCTGACCTTGTGGTCTGCAATCCAGTGCTTATTCTATAGCGCCACACCAAGAGTGTGGTTAGGTTTATATTCCCCACTAATCTGAGCTCTGATAGTATAGTGGTTACGAATCAGGTTGTGAACCTCAAGGTCAGCAGTTTGAAACTACCAGTGGTTCTGCTGGAGAAGGATGAGGTCGCTGTGAATCGGAACTCACTCCAGGACACATCACCACCACAAACTGAACTCCTAGTGGGCAGGGACCTTTTCCTCTTCATCTTGATATTCACAGTGCTTATACCTAGTAGCCAATAGAGACTAGGTGAAATTTGATGGATGGATTAATTTAGTTCTGTTTAAAAGTCTTCTTAATATAATTTAAAATTTATGAAGAAAGAAAGGTTCTTTTTGCTGTTGCTGTTTTTTATCCCAGATGAATGACTATCGCTCTGTTTAACAAGATGTATCTGTAGAGGAAAAAATGGATTTCTTTCCCCTAAACATTTTTGACATGTCTGATTTTTCAAACAAGCCAAGCAGAATTTACACAATTTGAATGAGTGTTGTTCCCTAATGAGAAATTACCTAGGATGTTTCTTTTTGACCATTTTAGCTTTAAGCAGACTTTACACTTCTCCAATCCTTTAGCTTCTCCATTGCTGTAATGATTTAAGTCTCTCTGAGCTGAAATAGTAAGGACTCTTTGGAGCTTTGGCCGCAAGGACACCACCTCTGGAGATTCAGTCTGAGTTGGTCTCTTGGAGATAAGCAGTGTCATAGGACTATGATCGGCAGTGCTGCATATTAATAATGGATTTCATGTTAAGTAATATGCATTTATCTAGTTTAGTACATAGAATCAGAGTTTTAGAGCTGATGGGAACCTTAGAATGCATTGATTTCCACCTTTATTTACCTTTCTATTCCATAGAGAGGCTAAATGAAATCAAAGCTAGAAAACAGAATTCCTGCCACTCAGTCAAGAACTCCATATATAGAGCTGCCAGAGTGGGAGGAACAGATGGGCATTGCATGTCATATTCTCTGCAGATGTTAAGCAATACAAATGTAATGACAGTACCAATAGTGCTTTATGTGTGACCGCAATGAACTGCTCACATGAAGGAGTGAAATCTGTTAACTTGTAAAATACCTCTGGAGCCTGAAAGTTAACTACCAAAGCACCAGTTTGGATGACATAACAATTTCAATCATCTTTTAAAAAATTATGTAAGTGTTGTGCCTTACTTTTGTTGTTGTTGTTAAGTTTTTAGGGTGAATTGAGTGAAAGTTGACAGGGCAGATCATCAGTTTTACATTCAACAAGTCATGTACTTTGTTTCATTACAATGGTTACAATTCCCTCTGTGTACCTGCCATCAGTTAACAGTATTTCTCTCTATTCATTTTAGCTCTCTCTCTCTCTTTTCTTTTTTAACACATTCAGGCATGTATAATAATTTACACCACCAAGGGGCACATTCTGCAAGCCTGCCTCCTGGCCACCAGCAATCAGTCCTTCTCTTCCCATGAATCTAGAGCCCTCAGTTGTTCTATCTCTCCATGTCCCCATCTATGCCTCCATCTCTGGTTGTGCATCACTTTTTTTGGTGGTAGATTTATACTCATGTCACAAAACATTTGCCATTTCAGCATTCTTCACATGTACAATTCATTGTCATTGTGTTCTTTATTTTAAAATAGCTATTAATTTAACTGTGAAACACAAGGTCCACAGTTCAAACCCATCAGCTGCTCCTCGGAAGCCCTATACAGGGTGGCTATGAGTCGGAATCGACTTGACAGCATTTAGCAATAACAACAATGTTCCAATTGCTATGTTTACTACCTGGTGTATGATATAGAAATGGACTTTGATTTTGTTGTGAGGAAGCTAAAATTCAGACTCTTAAAATGGAGGCTATTCTAATCAAAAAGCTTTGCTTCTCATAGTTTTACATCAGAGTAAGGCTACATGCATGTCCTGGTAATAGAACATATGGGAGAACCGTGTGCTGCTAGTTCCAGACTGTTGTTAGAAGATTTCTAAAATTCCCCATGCACTATACTGTAACATCCCTCCGATGATTTTATCTTTGATATGTATGAAGGAGGATGTACACAGATACACACATGTAGCTTAAACATTCCGTGAAGTTTAACTGTTGTAACATTTCACAGATATTTACTGGATGCCTGTTCTGTCATAGTCTCAGTGTATCATGGCAAACAGTAGAGATAAGCCGACAGTAGTAAAAAAATCTGCACTCTAGAGGGGAAGTTATTCAAAACTTATCATATCCCTGATGGTAAAAAAAAATGTTTTTAATATGTATGGTGTTGTTAGGTGTTGTCAAGTCAGTTTCAACTCAGAGTGACCCTGTGTACAACAGAACAAAACACTGCCCCGTCTTATACCATCCTCACAACTGTGAAGTTTGAACTCATTGCTTCTGCCACAGTGTCTATCTGTCTCTTTGTGGGGATCTTCCTGGTTTTTGCTGATGCTCTAGTTTACCAAGCATGATGTCCTTATCCAGGTTCTGGTCTTTCCTGACAACATATCTCAAATATGAGAGATCAAGTCTTGCCATCCTAGCTTCTAAGGAGCATTCTGGTTGCACTTCTTCCAACGCAGATTTGTTTGTTCTTCTGGCAGTCCATGGTGCTTCTAATATTCTTCTCTAGCACCATAATTCAAATGCATTGATTCTTCTCTCTCCCTTATTCATTGTCCAACTTTCACGTTGAAAATAACCTGGTTTCAGTCATGTTGATACCAATATGTTACCTCTGTTTCATGAAGTTGTCCATTGTTATGAATCCATATATCATATTATTTAAACCTAAGGTACAAACCAGTTGCTACTGCATTGCGTTTGAAAACCTTCAAAATATTCAGTCACAATTTTCTGTCCATCTTTGTGAGGCAGAAAGGGAGTTTCCTTTAGCATTTCTTTCATGTCGGTGGATTTCTTCAGGTGCCCCTGGTCTTTTCCTTATTTAACATGCTCTCTCCCCTACTACCCTCTGGTTCTCTGTTTATTCTACAACACCCAAATCCTACCTTTTTTTGCAGAGTGCTCTTGTGTCCATCTCCTCCTAACTTTGTAGCATAATCGGTCATTCCTGGGCTTTTTTTTAGTGTGTATATAAAAAGACTTTATTGAAGGTCTGGGGAAACAAAGTGGTTCGCATCACAGAAATACAAAACTTACATAACATAGACATTAAAAAGTAACATCCCCCCCCCATATGCCTATATTTTGGAGAAAATAAAATATAGAATCTCCAAAATATAGGCATAACTTCCTAGGTATTCCATAGATTTGTTCCTGGAAGAGATGTGGAACTCAGTGATCTTTTGAAAAGTGCAGAATTAGGATGTTAATACTTAAAGTTGATAGTGTTGAATTAGCTTTATGTACTATACAATTCAAGTTTAGTATCCCGAAAACTTTGATCTCAAAGACTTAAGAAATATTGTATTAGGAGACAGCTGGTTGGTGTTGATGACAACATGAAAGGACTCAAGTGAGATCTTAACGTATTCAGGCTTCCCTTAGTGCATTATTCATTTAATCTTTATTGTCTATTCCGCCTTAATCTCATTTATGTATTACTATAACACAAAGCTTTTGCTCAAAGCACATTTATCCTACTTACACTTCTGCAAGAATTCAACTACGCAAGTATTCTGAAAGTATTGCTTATCCTATATGTGCCAAATAAGTGAAATCACCAGTTTGATATTTCCCTAACTGAAACTCTTGGGTAGATTTCAAGAATCCCAGGTCCTGAAGAAAATGCTTCTTGTTAATCAAATAATATATGAGCGGGTTTCTAGTATATCTTCTCAAATTCAAGTACAGGTTTCTACCTGCAGAATGGCTGAACTTAACTTTACACTTCTAACTACTTAACAAAAACTTAGTGCAAATTAAGTATATAATTTTTAAAAAGACATGAAGAGTTTTTTTTTTTGTTTTTTTTTTAAGTCACCCAGTATTATCTTGTTTTGGAAAATTATCAACTTAAAAAAATAAATCCTAGTTAAAATTTTGAGAGTGTTGTGGCTCTATAGGATAAGCACAGGACTGTAAACCACAAGCTCCGTGGTTCAAGCTCACCAGCTGCACCATATGAGAAAGATGAGGCTTTCTGCTTCTGCAAAGATTTACAGCCCCAGAAGCTATACAGAATCACTGTAGTTGAAACTGACTAGACAGCACTTAACAACAACAGTTAAAATTTTATCCATGGTTTGGGTGAAGAAACCTTCCTTGTTGTTAAAGTGCCATCGAGTCGATTCCAATCCATAGTGACCCAGTATAGGATTTCCAAGGAGCAGCTGGTAAGCTTGAACCACCAACCTGGCAGTTCAAATGGCTTTGTACTATGTTATTTGAATTATAAATGGATAAATTCTGTCTGGAAATCAGCTTTATAAAATGTATCACAAAGTAATAACGTTGTAGTTCAATATTTATTGAAATGGGAAGGTATCCTTAATAATTTGTTAAGTGAAAAAGCAGTTTATACAGATCTGTTGGTAGTAAGAATTTGTTTTACTAAACCATTAATCTATAGCTCTGAATATCTATCTATCTATCTGAATCTCTATCTCTATCTATCTATTTGAGTAAATCTGGAAGGGTTTTTCAAAAAAGGCTAAATCTTACCTCTTGTTTTGAATGTTATTAAAAATACTATACTTTTACTCCATCTATCCTATGCATATATATTTTTTTGAAAGAAAACTTGAATACATGTCAACCTGCATCTACAGAGTCTGGGTATTTTATAAATAAGCATATTATATTTAGCTATTACTTTGGATTTTGCTTTTGTAGCATGCTATGAACACTAAGCCATCTTCTATTGAACCTTCTTAGAAGAGCCGTGTGGTGCTTTGCTGGTTAAGCTGGCTGGAGTAGAACTCACTGAGACTGGGAAGTTATGGTTAAAGAAAGAGCTCAAACCTTCCCAATTACTATGGTTCCAACTTCTTGGAAGGGAAAATTCAGCGCTCTTTTGCTACCTATTGGTGAATAAGGTAAGTAGTAGAAACAAACAACTAGCAGTATTTTATACTTATTTTTCTATGTAAATACTTGTTTATTAAAACTTTGAATACATAATGATTCCTTATGAATATTTTTCTCCTTATGCATCTGCTAATAGTGATTATGTACAGATAACTAACTATATTCTGTTTTATGTATAAATTTTGTGACATTTTAACTATATATATAATATATATTATAGAAAAAAGAAAAGACCAAGGAAAAAACCCTTCAAATCATTAATGATACTAAATTAAGGAGTGTCTTTTTATACTTATTTATGCATGTATATTCTATGCCACACTTCTTAGTTATTAGAAACCACTTGTTAAGTGAGGCTTGTCAAATGGAAACTGCAGAGGGCAAGGGAAGTTTCTGGTCTATACATTATAGATAATTGGTCTTGATGCGTAGGTCTTTGAACTCTAGAACTGAAAATTGTTGTTGTTGTTTTTAAGTGCCATCGAGTCAGTCCCTACCCTGTATAAGGTTTCCAAGGAATGGCGGGTGGGTTCAAACTGCCAACCTGGTGGTTACCAGTTCAGTGCATATCCTACCATACCAGGAAATTGAGCATACTTAACCATACCAGCTTACCTTAACCATACCAGGAAATTGAGCATACTTAAATAGTATTTGTGGTGCTGTGGGATAAGCACTGGATGGCTACCCACAAGATCAGCCGTTCAATCCCACCAGCCTCTCCTCGGAAACCCTACATAAGGTCGATATGAGTAGGAACTGATTCCACAGCACATAACAGCAACAATTTATTGACCAACATCTGAAGATGTTGTCTCAGGGTCATCTTAACCTTTTTCATTGGTCACACCTTTGTATAAGGGGATGCTACTGAGTCTCTATCAGTATCCTGAATCCTGGGATGTAGCAACTTCCAGATTTCGTTTAGTGATAGATTCTTAATTCAGTGATCTACAACTATTACAGTGATAATTATGGTGACTAATAAACAGAAAATATGTGTGACTGAAGATCAGTTTTTTTTAAAAGGATACAAAATTGCATCTAGACTAATTTCTAACTATATAAAAACATGCGTATGGGTGATTACTGAAAAAGAAATATTGAAGCAATATTGAAAAGTGAATGGTTGAAATGTTAAGATATGATTAAAAGTAGATTGTGCATTGACAGCAGTGGGTTTGGATATTGGTTTTCTTATTTTTAAAATCCATTATTGCATAGCAAACAATACAAATAATCAGAAGAAAACAATTTGTTGTTATTAAGTGTTCCCCATGTGACAGAGTAGAAGTACCCCATAGAGCTTTCTGAACTGCAGTGTTTAAGGAAGCAGATCGCTCGGTCTTTCTCCCACAGAGCTGCAGGTGTTCTCGACCCACCAACCTTTCTTTCAGTTAGCAGCTGAACACTTACATGTTTGTACCACTGGGGCTCCTTGAAGAAAAAAATATATTAAAAAGAGTATGATCATAACCATTTTAATTCTTAAAAAGATTTTTGAGTTAATAGAAAGCATAGTGAAATCCATTAAGTTTTACATGCCCATATCATATTCAGTGCCTTTGAAATGGGAATTATCCAAAACGTATTGCTTGTAGCAATTTACATTTAAAAGTAACGTAATAACACAAAATTATATAAACTATCCCACTAGCCTTAAAAACACTAACTTCTCTTTTAGGCTGAAGAGTATAATAATCAAAAAAAGGAACTGATTACGATGATGAAAGAAATAATAATACTTGAGTGTTTGTCATGTACCAGACACTGTACTAGCCACTATGAATTTATTATTTCATTTATCTTCAAACAACCCTATGGGTTAATGTCTGTAGTGTTATTTACAGTTGGGATTCTAAGGAAGGCTAGTGTCTTGAATGGTCAGGGTAGCCAGTGGAAGAACCTGTATTCAAGTCCAAATATTCCTGGTTCTGGGTATCATACATATCTCTTTGTATTATATTATTTCCTGTTGTTGTTAAATGCTGTCAAGTTGATTCTCATTCATAGCGACCCTGTGTAGGGTTTCCAAGGAGCGACTGCTGGGTTTGAACTGCTGACCTTGTGGTTAGTAGTCCAGTGCTTATCCTACAGTGCAACATAAAAACTCCATATTATTTCCTAGAAAGTAACAAAACTTTTGTATATGTATATTATGGTGTTTTATTTCTAGTGAGTTTTAGTAATGTATGAGATTGAATTTTAATTATTCTAATTTGAGTTATTCTAATTTTCTTAGAAAAATGTCTTCCAGTTTAAACCTGGAGATTTCACATTTTAGAATTTAATTGAATTACTTTTCTGATGAAGCTATTAAATTATTAGTAATTTTAAAAATTAGTTTGATTAGATTGAAATCCCAAAGGACTATAGAAATAGCTAAGTGGGCTCTTCTTTAAACTGTTAGTTAGGGAAAACATTTGTATTTATTCGGTTTCATTAGGAAGTGAGATATTCCATGAAAAAAATTTGCTAAAGGATGAAGATTCAAGAATCAGGATCATTATGTTAATTACCGAAGGGAATTTTTTAAAACATGCCAAAAAAACGAACAAACGAAAGAAACCCCCACTGTCATGGACTCCATTCCAACTCATAATGACCTTGTACAGAGTGCCTGAGGCTGTCAATCTTTATGGGAACAGAAAGCCTCACTGTTCTCCTGTGGAGGACTGGTGGGTTTGAACCGGCAACCTTGCAGCTAGCAGTCTAGTGCTCATCCTATGGCATCACCAGTACTTTTTATGTACCAGTGCCTGTATAAATATTGAAATTCTAGACTTCATTTAAAAGCTAAATATGATGATTCTGTGTTGTTTTGCAGTTCTCTGCTTTTTAGTTTCTGTCCCCTCTGCTCCTGTCATTGTGCCAGTATTGTGTGCCCCTCCCTTTCCAAACAGCATCCAATAAACTCTGAAGCCCTTTTTATACTTTATTGCTTCTATGTTTCTCTGACCAATGTGTTTGTGAAGAATTATATAGTCTTCAGAGTCAGTTAAAAAAAAATGTGTCAGACTTTGAGCAAAGTCTTTTCAAGTCATAAAATTCTTGGATTTAGCAATAACTTTTATTTTCTTGGAGACTCTTTGGATTTCAATGTTTGACTTTTCTCTGGAGGACTGAAGTTACTGAGTGACTGGTTTTAGGGTGAAAAAGATGTTATCCATACACTAACAGTTTTATTAATTTATGGTTTTTGTTTTTTTTTTAATAGGGTGGATATTTTAATGTGAGCATAAATGAAGAAATTTTGAGAAGAGGCCTTGGTAAAACTATTCTTGTGAAAGGACTAAATTATGATTCTAAAATCTATTGGACAGTTCACAGAAACTTACTTAAAGCAGAATTAACAGCCTTGAAAAAAGGAGAAGGAATATGGAAGGAAGAATCTGAAAAAGAAAATTATTTGGAGAAACTCAAAGATTCCTGGAAAGAAATGTGGAAAAAAGACAATTATTTTTTAAAAATTGGACCAAATTTAAACTTTAAAAAAGAAAGTTATTATGACAACCTTAGAAGAACTTATGAAACGTGGAAAGAAAACCTGAAAAACTACTCCTTAATACTGAAGCTCAGAGAACTAATGAGTCGTATATACTTTCGTCGAAAAGAGTGAAATATTCCAAGAAGTCCGGAGGTGACATACTTGGAAAAGAATAAAATTTGTAAAAATATGGATGTGACTCATTGAGTTGAAATATAAATATCCCTAAACAATGGAATCATCTAAAAATATTTAAATATTAGAAAGATGATTATTATAAATGACATATCAGAATTAATTTAAGCAAATTGTGATCAATGTGAATTTTATATGCGGTTAGGAAAAATGAAAAAAAAGCTACCAGGCTAAAGCTATAACTGTAGTATAAATGTTAGAAGAATATAACTATTGTTCTATTTTAGTTATTTGGGGCAGCTCTGTTTGATTTCTGTTTAAAGAGAATTTTAATTCATTTTTCAAGTTTTATCCACTCTGATTATTTATAATAAAGGGTTTCTTTATACGCTTCATGCTTGAGGCTACATCTTCTCTCCCAACTGCTTCCTATCTGCTGGTTAGTTTGAGGCTATACTGCAATAGAAGTGCACTTTGACCATTTCTAGTAATAAAGAGTGGTTAATTTCTGCCTCTTTAAAAAGGCAAAAAGCAAGCAGAGGACATGGAGATATTTATGTACTATGAAATTCTTGACTCAAACTGGTATCATTGCAGGTTTACTTATGTACAGATATGATTATGCATTGTGTGTGTATATGTGTGTGTGTGCATATGAAAGAAAATGATAAGTAATACATTTTTAGTTTATTTTTCTTAAAAATAAGATCACTGAGATATAACTTGCTTTAGGAATCTTTGGGTTAGTGGGACATTCCTCTTTTTTTAAAAAAAAGATTTTATATAATTCCTGTCATATAGGTAGATATTGAACAATTTGTTAAATGCATGATTGAATATTTTCAGTGGCTTTTATTTTCCAATTGTTTGCTTCTAGGATACAAGGGTAAGTAAAAAAAATACTACTAGAAAATGATAGAAACCTATATAAAACAAAAACATTAAAAGGTGAGGCTGTTACGTCTCAATATATTCTCCATCTTGTGTACACATTTATGAAGGAGTTGTTTCCATCTCTCTAACACTTCCCTCAAGAGTTCTGCACTCTTTGATTTATACCAACATAACAACAACTACAGTATTTACAAGGTACTCTAATTATGTTCTTTTTCGGTGTTGAGTTTGGGGAACAAAAAGAAGTTTCAGAAGCAATATCAGAACTGTAGGTGGATAGGGCAAAGTTTCCCAGTGACAGTCTCATAGGACAGTCCTTACCAGTTATCAGGTACATTGTGGTGATGGAAAAATCCTTGATGTGTAATATTCTTGACCTTTTTCTCACTAATGCAGTTTTTAATTTTTTAAAAAACTACTTCCTAATAAGCCCCCATGATCATATTATGTTCTTCCAGAATATCTATCAAGATTACCTCTTTGAGATCGCCAAAATAAATTTCCATAACCTTCTGACCTGAACGCTCTGCCTTGATTTTAATTGGCCCACAGATCCCATGGGAAGTCAATATTTTGATTGGATCATTTTTGAAGGCACCTCAACAGGACTAAGACTGGTGTATTACAGTGAGAACTTGTCTGCAGTCATCCACTGATGGTAGAGACATGTCTAAACACGTTTTGTTTGTAGTAAACCCTTGTGTATATGAACTGGAACACATAATAGTAAAAAATTTAACAGATTGTATTTTCACATGAGGGAGAAAATACAATCTGTTAAACTCTCTTGCTAGTTCTTTGATTGATTTGGGGGTTTCGTGAAGTTGTCTATGTAAATAATCAAACCATCAGAAAATAAGGGCATTTTTACTTCTTTTTTGATTGCTATGCTTTTTTTTTTTTTTCTCCCCTTGCCTTATGCAATCCAGTACAATGTAGAATAGATGTAATGAAAGCCGTTAGCTTCGCCTTGTTCCCTTGGGGAAAGTGTTTAATATTTCACCAGTATGGATGCCAATTATGAAGATATCCTTTAATGGATTGATAAGTTCCTTTCTATTCCTAGTTTGCTGAAGATTTTGTTTTTCTTGTTCAATCATGAATGCTGTTGAATTATACCAAATGATTTTTCTACCTCTTGAAATGATTATCTTCCTTTATTCTGTAAATATGGAGAATTAAGTTGTTATTTGAAAGTTAGACCAGTCTTGCAAAGATAGCATGAATCTCCCTTGGTCATGATGTATTATCTTTTCTTTATATTGGAGAATTTGATTTGCTAATACTTTCTAAAGAATTTTTTTGTGCCTGTATGAATGAGGGATATTAACTTGTATTTTCATCTTCTTATTAGCTAAAAAAATAGTCTTTTCCAGGTTTGAGTATTAGGTTTACACCAGAATTATAAAGTAAGTTGGCATTTTGACCTCCTCCATTTTCTGGGAGAAAAAAAAAAAAAACTTGTGAAAATTAGTGCTAGTTATTTATCGAATGTTTGATAGAATTTACCAGTGATAAATGGAGTTTACTTTTAACAAGGTTTTAAATGATATTTCAATTTTTCAAATAGATAAAAATTATTCCTATTTTCTGTTTCTTCTTGTATCAATTTTGATCAGTTGTGTTTATCAAGAAACTTGTCCTTTTCATCTGAACTACCAAATGTGTGAGCATATAGTTACTCTAATATGTTTTTGTTATTAATGGTTATAAGACCTGCCCCCTGTTTCATCCCTATTGTCAGTATTGATGTATTTTTTCTCTTTTTTCCCCTCTTTATCAGTCAAGCCAGTAGTTTGTTGATTTTGTTTATCTTTTTAAAATAATCAGCTTTTGGTCTTGTATTCTCTATTGTCTCTATGTTCTGTATTTTTGTTTTATTAATTTCTGCTCGGAAGTGTACTATTTTCTTCTTTGACTTAGTTTGTGATTACTTTACTCTACTTTTCCTTATGTTCCTGATGTAAAGCTTTAGGACATTGATTTTAAACTTTTCTTCTTTTTTAACATAACCATTAAAGCTAGTAGTGTCCTTCTAAGCACTGCTTGAACTGCATCCTATACATTTTGATATGTTCTTCTTTCATTATCATTCACTTTAAAATATTTTCTAATTTTCCTTGTGATTTTGTTTTTGACCCATGAATTATTTAAAAGGGTACTAATTTTTGAATAGATAGTTTTTTTCTTAGATATCTTATTAACTGATTTCTAATTTAGTTGAGCTGCTTTGTTTTCTAATTTCTTGTTATGTGAGATAGTACATGTCTATTTTAAAAACTAGTTTGAGTTGGCTTAATTTGACATAACACACATACTTACAGCTAAAATCACCCTTATGGTACAAACTCATTTTATATGGTCCCCAATACCCATACTCTGGTTTTTAAAATATATTTCCCTCAAACAAATTTAGTTCTTCTAACTTTATATATCTAAAGGATTGTTTGTGTGTGTGTGTGTATTTTTCCTCTATTAATCTATTTTTTAAATTCACATTTCCTTTTTTGGGAATTTTTACTTTTCCAGTCATACTTCTTACATATGAAATGTCGACAATAGCACAGTAGGCTTATCATTAATAAATGGTGAGTAAGACTTGGGAGAAGAGTGAGAACTATGCATGTAAATATGACCAGCGCTGTCATTATTTGGCACCTAAAGGCACATTCTAGCAGTATCCAGAGAAGGAAAATGTCTCCTTAAATTTTGCTTTCTGTTTGCTGTCATGATATTTTTTTAAAGCCATTTGTGAAGCATGTCGCTCTCACATTGGGCTCTCTAGAGCCTCCTTATCATATAGTTCTCTGGTTTGGGAAATCCTTACCTTTCCCTCTCCCCTCCGCCTTAACTTCCAAGGCAGTCTAAACGATAGCCTCTTGCTGCTAGATCCCCATCATCTATGATAGCAAGCACACAAGAGTCTGTTGCAGAAGGGCACTTAGTTTAATCAACCCACTAACCTTGTGAGTTGTTGCTGTTGTTAAGTGCCATCGAGTCGGGTCCGACCCATAGCGACCCTGTACAGGGTTTCCGAGGGTGTAAATCTTTACGGGAGTAGAAAGCCTCATCTTTCTCCCGCGGAGCGACTGGTAGTTTCGAACCGCTGACCTTAAGGTTCGCAGCCCGATTCGTAACCACTACGCTACCAGAGCTCCTTGTGAGAAGGAACATTATTAGCAAGTCTGCCGAAGTCCTGCTACTTGCCTTTGTACCATTTCAACTTCACAGGAAACTCATGTTTTCTTCACATAGTGCTGGTAGTGTAGGCACTTTGCTTTTGCTGTTTCTGTCATGCTCCCTTTTCCTTGTCCTAGGAAAACAAGGTCCAGTGACTTAGCTAATTTCTGAGAGCCATTTCCCTACTTGGTGGAGAATGGATTTACGGCTACTTAGAAAGGGGAGTGAATTGGATGCTAATGTCAAATCTTCTGCCCCATGAGAAGGGCAAAGGAAAGGAATTGTTGCTTCACAAAAGTACAACTTTCTGACTTCTGCTTACTCCCACTCCTCTTTTATCTCTTGGTCATTAAACCTTCCAAATCAGCTTGACCTTTCCCACCACTGGGAAAGCCTGGAGAGTCTCTTGCTGGAAATACCATCTTTTAAAACATGGCTCTAAGGACAATGAGGAGCATGAATTCCAGCAGTGATTGCTATCTCTCTTGTTATTTCCGCTCTATCCCTGAGATTAGTAAAAGACCCAGCCATTATTTCACACCAACCTGGTATACTTGCAAAACTTGCTTTGGAGGAATTGACTCTGCCTGGCAGGCAGATAATGTTGTGCCAAGAGTTTTCTCCTCTTCTGAATTTCTCCAGCATTATTTGGTCCCTCACCAGGAAGAAGTCTCATCTTTGAGATATGGGTTCCTCTCTGTTGTAACAACTTCATCCACACTAGAGGAGTATGCTTTTAACACGATCTGTCCCAAATCCAATGGTTGTATATGCTATATTATGGATTGAATTGTTAAGTGCTATCAAGTCAGTTTCGACTCATAGTGACTTATGCACAACAAGACCAACCTCACAGTTGCTGGTGCTACTGTGTCAGTCCATGTCATTGGGGGGTCTTCCTCTTTTTTGCTGACCCTCCACTTAAGTAAACATGATGTCCTTCTCCAGTGACTGGTCCCTTCTGATAATATATCCAAAGTATGAAACATGAAGTCTCACCATTCTGGTTTCTAAGGAGAATTCTGGCTGTATTTCTTCCAACACAGATTTGTTTGTTTTTCTGGAAGTCCATGGTATTTTAAATATTCGTTAATAATATAACTCAAATGTGTCAGTTCTACAGTCTTCCTTATTCATTGTCCAATTTTTATAACATATGAGACTATTGACAATATCATGGTTTGGGTCAGGCACACCTTATTTGTTGCTCTTGAACACTTAAAGAGGTCTTGTTTAGAAGATTTGCCTAATGCAATAAGTCATTTTATTTCTTGATGGTGCTTCCATGAGTGTTGATAGTGGTTACAAGCAAAATGAAGTCTTTGACAATTTCAATCTTTTCTCCATTTATCATGATGTTATTTATTGCTCCAGTGGTGAAGATTTTTGTTTTCTTTACATTTAGGTGCAACCCATACTGAAGGCTGTGGTTTTTGATCTTCATCAGTATTTTAAGTCCTCCTTGCTTTCATTAAGCAAAGTTGTATCATCTAAATACTGCAGGTTGTTAATGAGCCTCCCTC
>NW_006408631.1:3356501-3361742 GCF_000296735.1 Chrysochloris asiatica
CGACGGCACTTAACAACAACAACAATACCTGGAATAAGGAGCTATGGTGGTGTTGTGGTTAGTCTTGGCTTGCTAACTGAAAGGTCAGTGGTTCAAATTCACTAGCCATGCTGGGGCAGAAAGATGAAGCTTTCTCCTCCTACAAAGACTACAGTCTTGGGAACCGGATGGACTTGTTGGCAATAGATTTGGGTTTATGCCTGGAGAGGTTTTCTTTGTTATGCTAACAAGATAATATTAACGTAGAATGTGTCTTACTTACATCAATCTCTTTTGAGATATAAGGGGGAGTTTCAAAAAGTTTGTGGAAAAAGTCCATTATCTTTTTATTTCATTTTTTCTACAAGCTTTTGGAGTCCCCGTTGTAAAAGATGAAACAACCAAATAAACAAGCAGCAATAGGGCAGGAGAAATGCCAGGTAACATGAAGATGCCCAGAGGCCGAGGCTCAAAAGACACAAGGACCTTCCTGTAGAGCTGACCCAAAAAGCCTTGCCGTAGAGCCAGAGCCATGAATTTGGACTTCTAGCACCCTAAAGAGTAAGAAAGGGAGTCCTGCTAGGATAGTAGATTACAAACTGGGTTGTTAACTGCAAGGTCAGCAGTTCGAATCTACCAGTAGTTCTACGGGAGAAACATGAGGCTTTCTGCTCCCATAAAGATTTACAGTTTCAAAAACCATATATCTACAGGGTCACTATGAGTTGGAATCGATTGGACAGCATATACTTAACACCACCAAAGAGTAAGAAAATAAAGTTTGTTAAAGCCATCCATTTGTGGCATTTTTGTTACAGTAGCACTAGATAACTAAGATGCTTCTTCTTAAGTGCCGTCGAGTCAGTTCCAACTCATAGCAACCCAGTATGTTGTTGTTGTTGTTATGTGCCGTGGAGTTGGTTTCGACTCATAGCAACCCTGTACAGGGTTTCCAAGGCTGTAAATCTTTACGGGAGCAGAAAACCTCATCTTTCTCCCACGGAACAACTGGTAGTTTTGAACTGCTAACCTTGAGGTTCACAGCCGGATTCGTAACCAGAGCTATACCCAGTAGTGTTGTTGTTGTTGTTGTTATGTGTCGTGGAGTCGGTTCCAACTCAGAGACCCTCAGCTTTAATTTCATAAAGTGATAAGATAGTTCAGGAAGCCAAGAAACGGCAGCGTTTTGGAAGCTCAGGGTAACAGTAGAATCGTTATTGGTTAGTGCTGGTGGCACTGGGTGTTTGTTATTGGGCTGCTAACTGCAAGGTTGGTGGTTCCAACCCACCAGCTATTAAATGAAGTGACAAATATACTCTATGAACAGTTGCTGCTGCTGGGATAACTGGGAAGGGGACAGTTTCCAGGCTCTGTGGTTAGGAGCTTCTTTAATGCCAGTACTAAAACAGCTATTTCAATGACGGTAAATCATGGGGAGACAGAAAAGCAAATTGACGATAAGAGTAAAGAAAAAAAGTCCATGACAGCTTTTAAAGAAAAAAAAAGTAAGATAAAAAATTTAAATGATTACAAATATGAATTTTAAAATAAACTAGTAAATAAGTGTAAAAAATGAATTGATTACACTTTTATTTTCCCTCTTTAACTTATATCCTTCCTATGAAAATTATGTTGAAATACCAAATAAATATTAAAGTAGAAAAAATGATATAAACATTGGGCCATTAATTGAGCTGGGTATTTTGAAGTTTTGTATACTGTGATGAAGTGGCATTAGATTGAGTTGTTGATCATTCTAGGGCTCAGCACATAAAAGAAGACAGGGTTTGTTTAGGAAGTAAGTAGGTGGGGTTACCTAGTAAAATTCTTAAAAGTCCATTTCCTTGCTTGCTTTCTGAGTGATGTGCATATCTTTTGGTTAGGTCTAGAGGTCAAAGGTCAGTGTGCCCTAACATAGTCCACAAAGACTATGTTCCACATCCTCATCCTATTTTGGTCCTACTGTTGTCGTTGTTATGTGCCGTGGAGTCGGTTCTGACTCATAGCGACCCTGACCAGGTCTTAAAAACCTTTCAAGTGGTCATCTAAGATATAGCTATTGATCACTTCCTGTCTGAAGCATAGAAGAGTGAAGAAACCAAAGGAAATAATGGACCACAAGAACCACAGGCTGAAACCAGAAGAACTAGATGGTGCCTGGCTACCATTACCAACAGCTCTAACCATGATCAAAGTAGAAAGTCACAAATAGAGTGAGAGAAAAATGTCACCCAAAATTCAAATTAATTAAAAAAGACCAGACTTACTGGTAGGATAGACTGGTAGAACACCAATGACTATGGCCCTTTAATACCCTTCAAACTTAGAACTGAACCGACTCACAGAGATCACCTTATAGCCCCCAAACAGGCAGGTATGAGGAATATGCTCCCCAGAATATTCAACTATACATTTGCCCAAAAATAAATTTCAGAAGGCAGAGAATGAAGAACCCAGGACAGAAATGGGGAGTGCTGACACCTTGAGAGGATTGTAACCAAGGTCACGAAACTATGTATAAATTGTTGAATGGTAAACTAATAGGCTTTGCACACTTTCACCTAAACCACAATGAAACATTTTGCAAAAACATATGAACCAAACCCCAAAGAAAAAAAGACAGTGTGCCCAAAACACAATGTGGAGGAAAATAGGATGTCACTAATTTATAGTATCTTCTTATTCTACTGGACAGGGATGACTTCCAATCCTGGCAGTACATAAGTTTCTTGATAGGCCAACTTACATGCCTTCAAGGGAAGATTGCTCTTAACTCCATATCCACTTCTGAAGTAGGCATTGGGGAGCACCCACCCTTTGAGAGCTAGGTAACTTTAGAAGCCCCTTTCTGTTGATATGGGTTGAGCTGCCTGAAACTAGCCAGTGGTTTGATCAATCAGGGGCCTTCCCACCAGCTCTTCACCCTATCCCCTCCTTAGAAACTTGATCATTCCAACTCCTTAAATCTAGATTTGAAACTAGGAGCTTCTTAGTAATGGTGGTGGTGGTTATGCGCCATGGAGTTGGTTCTGACTCATAAGGACCCTGTATAGGGTTTCCAAGGCTGTCAATCTTTACAGGATCAGAAAGCCTCATCTTTCTACCGTGGAGCCTCTGGCAGTTTCAAACTGCTGACCTTGAGGTTAGCAACCCAATTCATAACCACTACGCTACCAGAGCGCCTTTTCTTAGTAATAAGCTCTGCATATTCTTGTGGTGGTGGTGTATATGTGCCATCGAGTCAGTTCTGACTCACAGGGAACCTGTATAGGGGTAAGTCTTTATGGAAGCAGAAAGTCTCATTTTCTCCCATAGAGCAACTAGTAGATTCTAACTGCTGACGTTTGGTTAGCAGCCCAATGCATAACCCACTATGCCATCAGGGCTCCCTGCATATTCTTACAGCCTCAGCAAAGACTTTCATCATGGTCTCTGCCCCAGAGTAATGTATAAGTTTAGCTCTGAGTAGTTAGTTTGTTGTTGTTAAGTGCTGTCAAATCAGCTCTGACTCATAGCAACCCTGTATAGGGTTTCCGAGGAGCAACTAACTGGTGGGTTTGAACTGTCGATCTTATAGTTCACAGTGCAGTGCTGATTCTACAGTGTTAGTCAGTCTCAATCCTAAAACCTATTAAACTCTGTATATTGTTGTTTTTGTTAAGTGCCAGCAAGTTGGTTTCAACTCATAGCAATCCTTTATAAGGATTCTGAGGAGCGACTTGTTAGATTTGAACTGCTAATCTTGTGGTTAGCAGTCCAGTGCTTATCCTACAGTGTTACACCAACATAGGTTTGAAATGTACTTTTCTTGTTTTTTTGCCAGCAACTGCCATTTTATGAAGTTCTGCTAAAATGAAAACATTATCCATACAAAGGAATATTATTTGATTCACTCAATCAATACTTACTGAGTCTTCATTCTGGTCATGGGGGACCTTGAGTAGTAAGGCACATTCATAGCTTTGACATCAGAGTGAGGAGATAGCTGGGAAGCCTCAGGTGTTGCCCAAAGAGTAGCTTCCCTGGGAGGGAAGGAGCTGCTGAGATTTAGCAGCTGCCTGAGCTAGATCTGTGTCAGACCTGGCACAGGGGCCCCTCCTGCCAATTGTGGCTGCAGCAAGTATGCCGTCTTTCCCTGTTTGAGACCATCATGGTCTCTGGCACAGAAACCAGGACTCCCTCCCTGCTTGACCCCAACTCACCAATCTTCTGTGCATTTGTAGATATAGATGAGAGTGAGCAGCCAGAAGTATGCACCAGGGGGCAGTATACCAACACCAAGGATTCATAGCACTCTGAGTGAGACCAGAGCTGCATCATGCTCAGAAAGGAATACTGCCAAGTGAAGGATCAGGAATTGGGAGAGCATGCATCTCTCCCATAGCACTGCCCACCACTACCTCACCACCGGTCTTATCCTCAGCCTACTCCTGTGGAGAGACTTGTCTGGGGATTCATATATATATAAATCTATATTTTGGTCCCTGTGCCATCGAGTCAATGGTGACCCATTATAGGGTTCCAAGCAGTGACTGGTGGGTTTGAACTGCCGACTTTGTGGCTAGCAGTCCAGTGCTTATCCTATGGTGCCACACCAGGACTTTGGAAACCTTGTACAGAATCATTATGCGTTAGAACCAACTTAATGACACTTAACAAGAAACCACAGTGCCTGGAACATATTAAACACTTAATTTTGTTGTTTTTGTTAAGTACCTTCAAGTCGGTACTTATAGTCACTCATAATGACCCTGTATAGGATTTCTGAGGAGCAGCTAGTGGTTTTGAATTACCAACCTTTCCGTTCCAACTGACGTTATGGTCCAGTGCGTTATGCAGCAGAGCCACACCAGAACTCCAAGCACTTAATGCTTTTTAATTGTCTGATTGGTGAATTAAATGAGGTGACAAAACTTTCTTTTCCACTTTTTAAAAAACATATTTTTTAACCTTCCACTCCATCCAAGTTAAAATAGGTGTCAACCCTCTATACTTAGTGATATGCCCTCTCTTCCCCTTCCACTTCTCCTATCAAAGAATGTTTCTGTTAGTGTGAAAATCTTTTCTTAACTTTTTATGATAATGAGCTCATACAATATTTGTCCTTGTGTGATTGACTTCTTTTACTCAGCATAATGTTCTTCAGGTTCATTTATGTTATGAGATGCTTCACAAATTCATCATTATTCTTTAATGTTGCCTAGCGTAGTGGTTACGAATCGGGCTGCGAACCTTAAGGTCAGCGGTTCGAAACTACCAGCC
>NW_006408631.1:3361842-3371921 GCF_000296735.1 Chrysochloris asiatica
ATGTTGCCTAGCGTAGTGGTTACGAATCGGGCTGCGAACCTTAAGGTCAGCGGTTCGAAACTACCAGCCACTCCGCGGGAGAAAGATGAGGCATTCTACTCCTGTAAAGATTTACACCCTCGGAAACCCTGTACAGGGTCGCTATGGGTCGGACCCGACTCGATGGCACTTAACAACAACAACAACATATTTTACTGTATGTATGTACCACAGTTTATCCACATCTATTGATAGGTATTTTCGTTGTTTCCATCTTTTTGCTATTGTGATAGTGCTATGATGTATATGCGCATATGTATATACAGTGCGTTAATAATGCAAAGTCCTTTGAACTGCAAGGTTGGCGGTTCGAGCTCACCAGCTGCTCCTCGGAAATCCTCTACAGGGTCACTATGGGTTGGAATCGACTTGACAGCACTTAACAACAACATATACATTCATGTCATGACTCTCTGTTCTCTAGGATACATACCAAGAACTGGGATTGCTGGACCATATGGTTTCTAGTTCTAACTTTTTAAGGAATGCCATACCGTTTGCTACAGTGGTTTTACCATTTTACGGTCCCATCAGCAGTGTATGAGGGTTCCAGTCTCTGGTTGTTTTCTGTTTTGTTGAACTTTACTATTAATGCTGGGATGTGATGCTATCTCATTGTGTGTGGCACTGTGGGATAAAGCACTGGACTGCAAGGTTGGTTTGAACCACAGGGTTAGTGGTTCAAATTCACCAGCCGCTACTTGGAAACCCTATACAGGGTCACTATGAATCGGAACCGACTCGATGGCACTTAACAACAACAACTGACTAATTCTTGGGAGCATCTCTTCATGTTTGTTGGCTTCCTGTATGC
Organism: Chrysochloris asiatica; assembly: GCF_000296735.1. Taxonomy (NCBI): domain Eukaryota; kingdom Metazoa; phylum Chordata; class Mammalia; order Afrosoricida; family Chrysochloridae; genus Chrysochloris; species Chrysochloris asiatica. The sequence continues at coordinate 3,362,696 of NW_006408631.1, forward strand.
CTTCTTTGGTGAAGTTCATGTCCTCTGCCCATTTTTAAATTGAATTATTTGCCTTTTTCTTGTTGAGGTGTTAAAGTTTTCTGTATATTTTGGAAATTCGTCCCCTGCCTGACACGCCATTGCCAAAACCTTTTCCCAGTCTGTGGGTTCCTGAAAATTTTTTTTACTTTTTATTGTGAATTGAGTGAAGGTTTACAGAGCAGATCATCATTTCTGCATCCAACAATCCACACACTTAGTTTCAGTTCAATGATTGTAGCCCTCTCCATGTAACAAGCTATCCTACTTCCTCTCTGTGGCTCCTATTTCCAGTCCACCCTCCTTCCCAACAGCTCTGGACCTTGTCCCCAGGTGAATGTTGCCCTTCTGATCTTGAATGGCTGGCCATTCCATGGTGAGCATACCTCACTAGTATTGTCCCTACTATACACCTATCCACTGCTTGCTTGAACATTGGGCCATGCAAATGAGTTGCATTCCAGATCTGAAGGGAGGCTGAGGTCCACAGTCTTGGGTTCTTCATAGGTAAGTATTCATATGCAAGCATCCACCAGTCTCTTTCTAAACAGTAAGCCCAATGTTTTTTGTTTGTTTGTTTTGTTTTTATAATTTTGAGTTTTGTTCCACATTGTCTCCCATGCTTATCTGGGACCTTGTAATGTGATCCCTTTCCGAGCATTTGGTAGAAATAGCTGGGCACTATCTACTTTTTCTGGCATCAGAGTCATGGAGACTGATATTCATGTGTTCCATTAGTCTATTGAACTAATTGATTCCAAGCATCTTCAATTTTTATCACTCTTCTTTCTTCTGGACACGGAGAGACCAATAGTTGCATCTTAGATGGCTGTTCATGAGCTTTTAAAAAGCCCAGTCGCTACTCACAAAGAACATTGTTTTGTGCACTATGTCAGTTGACCACCATGTCGCCTGAGACTATGGTCCTGAGACCCCCAAGTCCAGCAACTCGTTGCCTCAGTGTGTTTGGTAATATCCAATAAGTTTTCATTTTGCCCCCAGTATGCACCATCACATTTAGAGACAAAACATGCTCTGTCAAACTCTTATATATTTGTGGATATTCTCCCACTTTCCCTCCCATACCCATTCAGCCTAAGTATATGTCCATGTATCTACCTGTAGAGCACTGTTGTTTCAGGGTTGCCGATATACACCAATATTTACCTCTACCCTCTTTAATCCTTGCATCTGTCTCCCTGCGTCTTCACCTGTCTCCATCATTCTTCTGCTACCCTCTTGCCTTATAGCTCTGGCTAAGACTTCCAGCAAAATACTGAAGAGGAGTCACAATAAAGGGCAGTGTTTTCAGTCTCTTTAGGTTGAAACTAATGTCAGCCATTAGTTTTGTATATATGTTCTTAATTATGTTGAGGATTTCCCTTCTATTACTATTTTGTTGAGTGTTGTTGTTTTTTAAATCAGGAACTGATGTTGAATTTTATCAGATGCCTTTTCTGCAGGCTCTGATCAGCATGAAATTGCAGCCATCAGCTCTGTGGGAGGTCTTTCTGGAAACAAAACACAAAAGCCAAGTTGTGAAGCTCTTAGGAAAAGGAAAAGGGCCTCTTGTGCTTCTCTGACACTACTGTTTCCTCTAAAATACTCCATCCCTCCCTCTCTACACACACAGATAACTGCACTGGTTGGCAATGCCAATTGTCATACTATGGGTTAAGTCATCACAAAGAAGAACATATTTTCTAACACATTCTTTTGAAAAGGTCCACTGACTAGGTGTCTATAAGTGAAGTGAGGATCAGTAATTCAGACAGAAAGGAGATTTTATTTTTTTTTAACATTGACGTATTGAGATCATTCTATTCATGAAAACATGGTTTATAGATAATCGTTTATTTCTGTATAACTATCACTGAAATGGGAACCGACTCCACGGCACATAACAACAACAACATCATTGAAATGGAGTCCTGGTGTGGTGCTGTGGGTTAATGCGCCACACTGCAAAGTTGGTTTGAACTGCAATGTCGGCAGTTCAAGCTCACCAACTGCTCCTTGGAAAACCTATACAGGGTCGCTATGGGTCAGAACTGGCTCGATAATCCTAAAAACAACAGCATTGAAATATAAAGTCCTGGTGTGGCTCAGTGGAATAAAGCCCTGGAACACAAGGTCAGCAGTTCAAACTCACTAGCCGCTCCTTGAAAACCCTACGCAGGATCACTACTAGTTGGAACCAACTCAGAGGCATTTAACAACAAAACACTGAAATTTAGGGGTCGTGGTGGTGCAAGAGCTCGGCTACTAACTGAAAGGTCCGTGGTTAGACCCCAGGAGCTGCTTCACAGGAGAAAAAAAGTGTATCCGTCCGCTTCCATAACGATTATAACCTTGGACACCCTGAAGAGCAGTTCTGTCCTATAAGGTCACTGTGAATTACCTCGACAGCAACCGGTTAGCAATGAAATTGAGCAATTAGCGCCCCCTTCTGTTCTTTCACGTTACAATGCAAGTAATCTATTTTAGCACTTGCCACACTGTTGTTGGTGCCTTCTAGTCAATCGTGACTCATAGCGATCCTGTATAGGGTTTTCCCAGCAGCAGCTGATGGGTTTGAACTGCCGACCTTGCTGTTAGCAGTCCCGTGCCTATTCTACAGCGCCACACCAAGGCTCCAGTCACACTGTATCGTAATTATTTATTTCTCTGTCTTCTCTCTCCTAAGGTACAGCGAGTCCAGTAATTCAAACCATACCTTACTAAATTTTGAATCATTTTTGCCGTCTTCAGAGCATCTAGTCCAGTTTCTTGGGAATTCTAATGAACATTTGTTAAATAAAGAAAGAATGAAAGAACTAGATTCCAAAGTGTTGCCTTCTGATTTTTTAAAATGTTTTATTATAAATTATATGATAGTTTACATGGTTGCCTTCTTATTTTGACCACAGTTTATTTTTCGAACCCAATTTCCCCCCCATAAGGAGCCCTGGTAGTGTGGAGGGTTACACCTTCAGCTGCTAACCACAAAGCCAGCAGTTCAAAATCGCCAGCCACTTCTCCTCGGGAGAAAGATAAGGATTTCTGCTTCCAAGATCTACCTACAGTCTTGGAAACCCAATGCAGGGTGGCTGTGTGTTGGAACTCTCTCAACAGCACAGACATACCACCACCAAATCCCTGTCATAGAGCCTGTGACTTGACACCATGGCTGTTAATTTGCCTTGAAAAGGCTGAAAGAATACTTTAAAAAAATAATTACGCTAATTTTGGACAATTCAAGCCCCTAAATACAGATTTTGGATTCCTGGTGTGACGCTGTAGAATCACACTGGACTGTGTACCACTAGGTCAGCAGTTCAAACCCACCAGCTGTTCCTTGGAAACCCTACATAGGGCCACTATGAGTCGGCATTGACTCGATGACACTTAACAACAACAAATACAGGTTTAGTTTAAATAGGGAAGTAAGTGTAACAAAAATTAACCGTTTTTAAAATGCAGTTCGTGCTTTTATTTTATGTGGAAAAACCCTAACCACTTGTTTTCTGGTTAAAATAAAAACAAAACAGGGTTAGTAATAAAGCGTGTGCACACGTGCGCTCACACTTACCCACACACTCACACACCCACATCCACACCCATTGGAGTGCCAAACAGTTGTGAAATACAACAATTTTCCTTGTAGTGTAAATTGCCTCCTCCTGCCCCCAACCTTTAGGTTATAATAGAATTTGCACTCTTGCTCTCTCACCCATTTCTTACTTCATTAGATAACGTCCATAATCAGACATATTATAAAAGTTAGTTTTTTTCTTATGATTACACTGTGTAATTTTCTAGAAATGTTTGGACTCCTGATGTGGTGCTGTACGATAAGCACTGGACTGTGAACCACAAGGTCGGTGGCTCAAACTCACCTGCTGCTCCTCTGAAACGCTGTACAGGGTCACTATGTGTTGAAATTGACTGTCGACATTTAATAACATAGAAATGTTACGTGTTAGCATTGAAGGGAGTACCCAATCTATTCCATAATAGAAATGTGTAGTCTTGAAATTTCAATACAATTCCTATACTGAATTCAATTAGTCTGTCCAGGGCTAGTAGGCTCTGATCATTTTAAAAGCTGTAACTATTGGCTCTGTGGGAGGTCTTCCTGGAAACAAAAACACACAGGCTGAGTTGTGAAGCTCTCAGGAGAAAGGAAAATGGGCTGTGCCATTCTCTGACACTATTGTTTCTTCTAAAATGTTTTATCCCTCCCTTTCTATGCACACAGCAGGAGAAAAAAACAATGAAACAAGTAGGAGACAAATAGAAAATGGGAAAAGTTCATTTCAATCAGCATGCTTTCTGCCTTTTAAAAAGCAGCTACTCTCTCCTGGAAATATCCTCCTTTGAAAGATTCTTGAGAAGTGTAACTGGGATCTAAGAAAAATCTTAGTTGAAGAACTTAATTTAGGCAGGCACAACTCTGCAACCTTACTTTGATTCCAGTCACAGGAAGAAATGGTTTGTCAAAGTATTAAAGGAGGGAACTTAGAATTCAGAACTATGATATGTGTTCCTAAGCTTGACAAATTCTGTCGCCTTTATTTTCTTACTTATAAGGTGAAATGTGCATTTGTTTGGTATATATTGTGACATCTCCTGTAAAGCAGAAAGGGACTCCTGGTGTAGGATCAGCACTGAACTGTGAACCACAAGATCGGCAGTTCAAACTCACCAGCTGTTCCTGGTAGCACTTCCACTTGTCTACCCCAATCCTTCTTGATAGACCCAGAAACTTTCCCTTCTGACCTCATTTTACAATTTCTGTCATACACATATGAATCTGTATGAAGGTGTCTTTGTCTTTCTTGGTAGCTAAGGGGGAGGCATTGCTCTTTTTTGCCAGTCAGAATCCTTCCCATCTTCATGTGGTAAGAGCAGCCCCACTTCTGTGGGGAACAGATACTCCCTTACTCAAAGTACTGCTGCAGGGTGTTGCTACTTCTCACTGTACCCAACTTCCATGACCATCGAGGTGGGTGAATGATGAGGGTCTGGCCCTACTTACTCTGCTCATCTTGACCACAGTAATTGACCCATGGATTGACATAGCCTGAGTCGAGTTCTTACCTGGCTAATTAGAGTTCTTACCTACAATCTTACTTGCAGATGATAAAAGCATCTGGGATGCCTGAGCTATTTGAAGCTGGAAGCTCTACCTATCTGCAGCATCCTATAGAAGTAGCTCCTATGTAATAGAGAATAAGAACAAAACACAGAGTCAAGGAGATAAAGAGTAGGAGCATGAAGCAGAAATGATAACTTTCAGAGGTGCTGGATCCAGCCATTCCTGAAGGCAGGATGCTTTCTCCATCTTCAGATGGGGAGTCAACACACTTACATATTTTGTCAATCTGATTTATGGTTTTGTTGCCATACATATCTGAAGAAGTCTTAATCAATACATGTAGTGGCACTGTTAAGTCCAGGAGAACTTTCAACTTTAGGAATACTCGTGTATTTCAGCTAGGCCTTCATCTAGAACAGTTCTGGTGCATGAGAAGTACTCAATGAAACATGTGTTGGAAGAGAGATAACTCTTCCTTGATAAGTTCTTTAGTCATGCTTCTCTTGGTGAAAATTGGAGTAATAGTCATCTCCTTTACTCTTTTGCTTCATGAATATAACTTTAAGATTATTGCTGGTTAAAACTTGAACATCTTAAAAGTGACAATTGTTTTGCAACTGAAAGCACCATTTTTTTTTTTTTTGCACCTCTAGAAAAATTCACTTCTTAAAACACAGATTCCTAATGCAGTTTCCTAAGACTCACCTCCGATATGGAGCACAGCAGACCCACCACCAGGCACATCAATCATCCTACTGTGTATCAGACCCCTCTTACAGGATTTTCTGTGATCCTGGTGACAGCACACATTCTGCATCAAGGCAGAGGTGATATGTAGAAATCTGGCAGCTATTTAGAAGGGCGACCAGGCAGTGATATGCCAGTGTAATTAATGAGAGTCATCCCTCAGGAAGCAAAGAGACTAGAGGTTGGGAGGAGGGATGCCTTTCACCAGTCAATGGCATTTAATAAAAACCAGTGCTTTCACAGCCCCTTTACTGCTGGGAGGAGGGTAGCCAAAGGCTTTCTGTAACTCGCTGTGCTGATGGAGGTTCCTTTGCCTGAGGAAGCAGGAGGACTCCACCCAGTCTTTTTAGCAGGGTTCATTTTAACCTTCTAATTGAGTTTGCAGAAGGAGTTAGAAAATGGTAAATCTTTCCTAGAAGATTATATGTGACCAAGAGTCCAACCAGAGAAGATACTTTACTACCATGTCGGACATTTGTTTTACCTGCCCAAAGAGGTGTTAACCTAGATCCCTTTCCCCCAGATGCCCTTGTAATTAGTGAATGTTGTTGTTGGTAAGTGCCTTTGAGTTGGGTTCTGACTCATAACGATACAGTATAGAGTTTCTGAGGAGTGGCTGGTGAGTTTGAACCACTGACCTTGTGGAGCACATTATTCTGCAGCTCCACACCAGGCCTCCAGGCCTCCAACTAGGGAACGTTGTTGTTGTTAAGTGCTGTTGAGTCAATTCCGACCCATAGTGACCCTGTACAGAGTTTCTGAGGCTGTAAATCTTTATGGGAGCAGAAAGCTTCATCTTTCTCCCCAGGAACCACTGGTAGTTTTGAACTGCTGACCTTGAGATTAGGAGGCTGATTTGTAACCATTATGCTACCAGAGCTCCTTAACTAGGGAATAGAAGGGGACAATATTTGTTGTTTTTTCTTTTCTACTGGCTCTTCAGTAACCAAGAAAGGGTTTGTGTAACTTAGAGAAGCTGTTTGCATCCCATTATCTTGTCCTTTTGTTATTTTCCCCTCTGATTGTCACAAGTAGGGAAAAAAATTCTGTCCTGCTCCCCCAAACATAGCAATGTTTAGAAATAGCAATTATTTTCCTGTTTTCACTCAGACGTTTTTCTCTGATTAATGTTTTAAAAAAAGACTTGGAAGAAAAGCTACATTAAAAGACACAGGAGGGTGCTTAAAAAAACTTAGTGGAAAAATTACATTATGTTTTAATTCCATTTTTCCATGAACTTTTTGAAATCCCCTTTGTATATTTTAAACATTTTGTAATATGGGGAGAATGGGGAAAAGAACCTATCTGTGAAGGTTTCTTTTGGAAGGGAGAGAACAGGGATGTTATATGGGTGTTTTCTGTGCTTTTGGTAGGTTTTGCAGTATTGCATAATTAAAAAATGTAAAAATCCACGCGATTACAGAAATATATTAAAACTACCAAATAAAAAAAGCATACCAAGCAAGTGCTCTTGTTATGAACTTTGTGTCTGAGCTTGTTTCAATATGTTTACCTGCATTATTTCAGACAGGAGAAAGACAACACAAGGTTGTGGGGGTTATAACACCTTGGTTGAATGAGGGATCATCTTGCTATGATTTGTGTCCTTCCTATTTACCATAGAAATTACAAGGAGACGGATCTCCAAAAAAAGTACATGTCTACAAAGTAAACTGCGATTTTGGGGCAGGAGCGCTATCTGCCTATAATATCTTACAAATTGGGGATTTGTGTGTGGGCAAGTGCAAAGAGGAAATTTAGGGAGGTTTCTATGTAGGGAGCCAAAGCATTTTACAAATTGTTTTCCAAGTTGATTTATTCCTAGAACTCTGGCCTCAAGAAACTCAAGTGTGTATTCTGGTGACTTTTTTCTCTTTTCTGAGAGGACAGGATTGCTTTCAGGATAAAGTTTCTTTTTGCCCATGGTGCTTTGCTGTGACATTGTAATTGCCTCTGTTGAATTGAATAATACAAATGGTTGTTTCTATGGTATCCGCTAAGTGGGATGAAAAGGTGAAACCCTAGATCTTGCTCTGAGAGGTCACGGTGCTACCACCCCCCACACTAACTATCTGTCAAAGTGGATGCGCAGCTAGGCCCTCTCTACAAGCTATGACACTCATTTGTAATGTCTTACGCAAATTCACGCAGCAAAAACAAATGACTTTGGTTTAGGTTGTCGCTAAACCTAGAAAATCCCCATGCTGCCAACTTTTCTAGGAGCTCTCTATTGGAGAATTTTAAACTGAAGGTGAGTGAAGAGCAGCGTCTGGGAAGAGTCCCTCCCAGCCAGGCTTTGAACTAACAATAGGGCAGGTTGAATGAAGGCTGATAAATGCAAATCCTGGAATACCGATGCCGGATCACCCCGCGGCAGCCTAGGCCAGTGGTTGTCAGCGTTCCTGCCGCCATCCCAAGCTGGCCATCCACCACGTCAGTCCGCTCAGTAGATTCCATCGTTTCGTCAACTTTGAGTGCCTGTGTGTAAAATTTCCTGGACTACCACGCCCATGCTCTTAATGCAGGTTGGCTGTTTGAATCCGCCAGTCAGGAACGAAATTAATCTGATTGAACAACTGACTTGTTAATGTTTACGAGTAGCAATTGGAAAAAAAGAGCCTGTGGAGAAATAAAAGTCGAGTGTTACCTACACCTTCTGTTCCTCGAGACAGATTTCCTTGAAAACCCATTACCATATAACAATATAACAACTGATTTTTTTCGAATGGTAAAAAACAAAATAAAACAGGAAGGCTATTAACAAGAGAGGTTCTTTCAGATGTGGTTCTAATACTCTTTACTTTGGTGCAAGTTGCATATCGTTCCCATTTCCTGCGCCCTAGTCTCCAACTTTGTTTCGCTAAACTTTCGGGGGCCAAACCCCAAACTGCGTGACTGAGTTTGGGAACCTTTTGAGATTTGCGCGAGGGGGCGGATCTTATTATCAATGCTCCAGGCCCTTTCGCCCGCAGGAGGGCCCAGGGGTAGGTACCGGCTAGGAGACCCCGCCCTCGGTCTCTGCACCTAGCTCGCTGGGGCCGGTGGAGGCGGCGGACGCTCCAGTCCACTGTCCCTAGTTCCAGTTCCTGATTTCCTTGGGAGCTGCGGGTCTGGGTGGGAGGGGGCTCCAGTGTGAGCGTGAGGATTTGAATGAGAAAGCAGGTTGTCGCGGCGTCGCACCGCTCTTCCCTGCCCGTTTTACGGTTGCTTCTGGCTGGTGAAAAGTGTCCTTCTGGGGGGCTTTTTTGCCCCTCGACAAGGTTTTGAAGTTGAGTGTTACAGGGACCAATAACCTATCACGCCAGCACTTTAGAGTCTGCTCCTGTGCCAAAGACTCAGAGGAGTTCTCGTCTGCTGGACACTCAAAGCACAGGTTAGTGC
>NW_006408631.1:3372021-3390183 GCF_000296735.1 Chrysochloris asiatica
GGGGGGTGCAGAAAGAAGTGATTGTTCAGGAACAGGTGGGCGGGCACACCAAGTGGCCAGGTGAGTTCCTGAGCAGGTGGTCGGAGTTTCTGTCTTGGCCGTCCCAACCCGGACAAGCTCCGTTCTGGACTGTATGAGTCGATGAGTGTTGGGGGGTCGCCCAGACCCGTGTGGGAAACGGGACCGCGGCTGCTCTGGCGGTCCCATAGTTCAAAAAGATGTGGGTGTATGTATCCGCGCCAGGATTTAATAATCGGGTCTTCTGTATTGGTGAGTGGCTTTCGCTCCGTGGCGGGTAAGTTGCAGGATGCGTCGCCCCCACGCGGGGTTCCGGGACCCCACTCTCACTGCCTGCCACGGCCGCGAAAGCAGATCCATTTTTCCCAGCAAGTGAAACGCTGTGTTCGTTATAGAGAGTCCCGTGGCCCTTCCTGCGCCCGGTGACCCCATTCAAGACCCTGTGGGAGAAGGCTGGTTGTGCTTAGCGTGAGGAGGATTTACTCCATTACTCTTTCCTGGGATAAAGTAGGCGCACCCGAGCGGTGCTTCGCTGGGCTGTGCAGGACAAACCTCGGCTCGGCGCGCTCTGCGCCTGCGCGGGGTTCCTATGGCAACGGCGCCGCGGATCCGAGACGCCACCGGCGCCCCAAGCAACCCCTGTCCTTGGCGCGGGCTTGTCTTCCCGAACTTTTTCTTTGTTGTTTCTAACGCAAAAATCTATTCGTGGTCTTATTTTGACATTAGGTGCTTAGCCTTAAAACTATGTAATCTAAACTGAAAAATAAATTAAACTCGAGTCCTCTCCGATTCTCGTGTTTACGATTTTGGTCCTAGCGGAAGAGAATGGTGAAAAGTTGCATATTAGAATAGTAATTGATATCCCCTTTTTCCCTCCCCGGAAAGTGTAGAAAAACATTTACTTCCTGATTGCTGTTGTTGTGTGCCATGGAGTTGGTTACGACTCAAGCGACTCTGTAAAGGGTTTCTGAGGAGCGACAGGTGAGCTTGAACCGCCGACCTTGCAGTCCAGCGCATTAACCCACAGCGCCACAGCAGTTTAAAAAAAGTCAGGTGATTGTTCTTGAGCGTTGAGGAAAGACCTATGGCTCCTTTCTCCAAGTGGAGAGCAGGGCGTGGACAATCTGGCAGCATCTGTGTTCTTATGGGACGTTTATGACAACTAGAGGTTCTCCAAAGCAGGCCAGTGTAGCCTAGAGTAAAAAATCAATTAAAAGGAACAAAGGCTTTCTCAGAAGAGGTGATTGCTTTTCCAGTTGCCCCTGCGTTTTGGTCACTTCTGGGGTTTATTTGCAAGAAGCCTCATCACACACCAGCCCGTTTTCTCAAGGTTTCTGTTAAGAGGATCATTTTAATTTTCTTAAAATAGTGACTCTTGACCACCTCCTTCTCCCTTTTAAATTCCATTTGTTTGCTCACAGGCTTGCATTTGGTAAGGATACACAATTTAAGGAATATGTAAAAGACACTAACTTCTTTTTGCTCACTTTTCTTAGGCTACATCAGTATTTTCCCGCATGATTGACATCTAGTTGTTAAATAAATATTGGTTAGAATTAGTATACCTGCTAACAAGAGTTTACATTGGAATTACTCTGCTTGTAATAAAGTGTGACATAAAATAACTTGGGTGAAATAATGAGTAGATTTTTTTTCCTCTTGTATCCTACTTTTAAACAACTTGCTGTGAAAAAAATGGCAAATGCTTACTCATATTAGGCGTTTTAAGACAATTCCCTTCCACCATCAGCAAATGAAATCAACGTAGTAATATTACTCTTCAAATGATTAGTAAATGATAACGCTGTTCATTATATTTCTTAGTCTGTTCATTATAAATGCCTAGATTCGTTCCTTGGAAACCCTATTTGGGTTTCTATGAGTTGGAGCAGACTCGACAGCATTTAACAAGAAGACGACATTAATGCAATCTCCTAAGCTCCAATCTTAAAAAATGTACAAGTTCAGTTGAATTTCTCCCGTTTTTCATAATTAAAAAAAAAACAAAAAAACTTTTGATTTTCTTCTTCAGATACTTTGTGACCTTCTCTGGTACCTTGTTGTTGTTATTGTCATAGCGACCCTGTATAGGGTTTCCAAGGAGCAGCTGGTGAGTTTGAACCGCCGACCTTGGGGTTCAAACCAACATTACGGTCCAGTGGCTACACTAGGGGTTAGGTACAGTGGGCGCAGACTGTACCAGGTGACATTGTCAGACGGGATGACACCAAAATGACTGTGTATAAAATGCTTATGCTATGTTTCAGCAAAAAAATTTTATTTCCTATGAAATATCCATGAAGTTAGTTTTAACAACAAAATCATTAAAAATTTTTATAATCCCAGTTTACATTTATCAATTTACCTACAAGGCTAAAAATCTATGCTTATTTACTTTTTGGACCTTTTATGGACTCTGTTCAAAACTGTCATTATCCAGTTACAAGGATGCTTCAAGTCATGTGGTTTCAACTGTATCCACTACAAGCACAGGCTCTTCTAGGTATTGCTGCTTTTTTTATATTTAGTCACTGATTTTGTCAATATTACTGGTGCTTTAGTTACAATACTGTGTTGAGAATGAAGGAAAAGCAGAAAAATTTTAAAAAGACTTCTGTTCAGTTACCAACAATATAACCAATAATGTAATTCAATGTACAAAGATTTTATCAAACAATTTTATTACTATTAATATATTCTAAGAAATTTTACATTTAAGCACTTTATAACTATATTAAAGATTTACACCCTCGGAAACCCTGTATAGGGTCGCTATGAGTCGGAACCGACTTGACGGCACTTAACAACAACAACAACAACTATATTAATCAATTAAACTATTAACTAAAATTGATAATAAACATTACTAGGCATTCTACGGAGTTCTGGTGTGGTGCTGTAGGATAAGCACTGGATCCCAAGGTTGGTTTGAACTGCAAAGTCGGCGGTTCCAGCCCACCAGCTGCTCCTCAGAAAGCTTATACAGGGTCTTTATGGGTCAGAACCAGCCTGAGGCACTTAACAACAACAATAGGGATTCTATATGGTCTGGTAATGCAGAAAGTCTGGTGTGTGTGTGTGTGTGTGTGTGTGTGTGTGTGTGTGTGAGAGAGAGAGAGAGAGAGAGAGAGAGAGAGAGAGAGAGAGAGAGAGAGAGACACCAACCCTAATGACAACACTGTTTCAATTCCCTAATTCTCAGTGACATGTGTTTCTACTGGTTCCAGGAGGCAAACTGCAGTTTTAACAGATCATGGGATAATGAGATTGGGAATGCTAGGGAAAGGCAATGAGAAAGAAAAGACAAAGGGAAGGAAGGCTGATGGGCAGAGCCAGGATTTATAGCTGAACTTCATAGTGAAAGCTGTTAAAGTCTGATATATTTTCTCACATCATCATCACTACACTTATATATTAAATCAATCTTTTAAATGTTTACTAGGGTAGAATTATAAAAATAAATATGATAAGGGTACTTTATGGTAGGATGCCAAAATGTAATACACTATGAGAACTCTTAACGAAATATTGTCTTCTTCATATGTTCATTTGATCAACAAATGTTTATTGAGAAGTGATTACATAAGGCATGATAAATAAGTCCGGATTCTTGCCCCCAATCAACTAAGAGTCTTGAATTCTGAAATCAGTGTTATTTTAGACTTCCAGGACAAAAAAAGATACTGTCCTTGAGACTCTTAAGAACAGTTGATTTAGAAACCTGAATGCATAGACCAATGCTTTAGCCAACACTTCAACGTTGTCATATATTTAAAAGAAGAAAAACCCAACAGTGCCTTTGAGCAACTTAGAAAAGAAAAATCTATATCTAAGCTAAGCAGTGCTATGTGTACCTCCCTATTTACTGTTTTACAGTACAGATTCAGGCCTTAAAACTTGCAGTCTTGGTGAGTGCGGGACTGAATTTAGGAGGAGCATAGACAGCCTGCAATTCTCAGGTTTCTTAGATGAAGATAAGGTGAGTGATTCAGTGGTCCTTTGTTCTGGCTCTGTGCTTCATGACATAATGAACCTCCTGCAGCTCCCTTCCAAGAACAGTGTTGGTCTGTGTGCCTAAAGGATTCTGACTGTTATTTCTCCTACTAAGAAAAAAGATATAATATTGTGATAAAAGGAATACAGCAAGGCGTTTAGATGTTTTACATTTTGTTGAGCTGGGTGGATGGAATAATTTCTAGGTACACAATAGTGTTTCAATAGAGCTTAAACTCTATTGAAATTCATTATAACCATGACAAGCCATTGGCATAATATTGACCAAAGGTTGGCAAACATTTTCTCTGCTCATTCCTAGGCATAGAAGATTAGAGATATGGCTTCCTTTCCTTTACCACTTCATCAGCCTAATAACAATGATAAGCTCAGAGAAGCTTGCTGAAGAGCACCCCCCATTTGGTTATTGCTCTTTGTCTAAGAAAATCAGACTCAGCTGTGAATTGTGGACCAAGTGGTGCAGAACTCATTACTTTGAACAATGCCTCCCCGGCCTGGGAAGCATGTTCTGTCTTCCCACTAGTTAGGGCTTATTGCAGGCTGACTTTGGTCACAAGGAAAATCATTTAGACACAGTTCAGTGGATACTCACTCACATCTCTCTGACACCCGTGACCGTTTTTTGTTTAAGAAGAAACCCAGTACTGCTGTGGTAGGGTGTGCCGAATCAGAAGTGCGTTTTAAGAGTCCCACGAAGAAGTTTACACAGCTTTGTGCTATTATCATCATGGTCTTTCTCTTGTGCTTCAAAGTGGAAGAGGGCAGGATGGATGCAGACAGGACCACCAACGGAACTTTCATAGCAAAGTTAAAGACATTCTCACCACTTCTGCATTTTGAATTATAAAGCAAGTGAGTGTGTCTTATTATGATCACAAAATTGCAGAACAGAAAGGTTGCATCTTCCATATTTAGTATATAAAGTGGAAAGTTAGGACTCAGGCTGCTAAATTATTTTCTTAAAGTCACATGGCTAATACATGGCAGAACTGGGATGAAAATACAGTTGCTAACGATCCTGCTGCCTCCTGGAAACCTAGGGAAAGCCTTGCTCTAGACTTTCTATTTGCTGTATTTATAGGTTAAAAAGCAGTGATTTTATATGCCTAATATCGTTGAAGTCCTGATATAGCACTGTAGGATAAGCACTGAATTGCTGAACCGAGGTCAGTGATTCAAACCCACCAACTGCTCCTCAGAAACCCTATCATTGAGTGGGATTGCTAGCCGGCCTTTTCTGTGTATATTTGATTCTAAGCATTTGTATATCATGAGAACATCTACTATGCACACGCATAAATGCAAAGGAGTCCTTTGTCAGTATTTTGTATTTTGTCTGAGAAAGAGTGGTGTGCTTAGAGTCTAATACGAGAAGGAACAATTTCTCAGATTATTTACTGTCCAAGGACTCCTGGTATGGCGCTATTTAAGATCAGCACTGGACTGCGAACCACAAGATTGACTGTTCAAATCTTCCAGCTGCTTTCCGGAAACTCCCTACAGGGTTACTATGAGTAGGAACTGACTCAATGGTACTTAACAGCAACAAAGGATCTTAAACAAGGGAAATGAACACCAATGTGACTGGCCAGTTATTGTATGTTGTTTCATTATAACTCACATTGATCCAGAGGGTCAGAAATTACCCTGTGTTACTGACGAGGCTCATGATCTATGTGGAGATCAGAGTTAGAACTTGAACCCAGGTCTGGCTGCCTCCTTTCTCTCTATTATACATCATGTTGTTGTTGTTAAGTGCCGTGGAGTTGGTTCTGACTCACAGTGACCCTGTATAGGGTTTCTGAGGAGCGACTGGTGAGTTTGAACTGCTGACCTGGTGGCTCAAATCAATCTTCAGATTGAGTGCTTATCCTATGGCACCACATCATGTGGCCATGCCTAAAACCAATAGTAAATTTATAGGGAAAAAAAAAGGAGTTGGTTTTATTTTCAAATTCACTAGTTCACACAAAGACAGAGTGTCTCTGATCTACTATTAGGTGAGCAGGGAAGCTTTGTTCTCTGTACAGAGTCTGTTATTAGCTGCCATCCTGTTAACTCCTACTCCTGGTGATCCTATCCATGTATAACATAGTGAAATAATGCCAGATTCTACATCACCTTCATAATCACTGGCATATTTGAGTCCATCTTTGCAACCATTGTGTAGTGACTTCCACCCTAGGGATTCATCTTCCAGCACTGTATCAGACAATATTCTGTTACAGAGGAGACCTCTATAACACAGTGGTTAAATTCTTAGCTGCTAACTAAAAGTTCTTAGCTGCTAACTCAGCAGAAGAAAGATGTGACAGTCTCCTTCCATAATGTTGTTGTTGTTAAATGTCATGGAGTCGGTTCTGACACATAGCAACCCTATATAGGGTTTCCAAGGAGCGGCTGGTGGATTGGAACAACTGACCTTGCACTTCGACTGACCATGTGATCCAGTGCTTATCCTGCAGCACCACACTAGCTTCCATAACACCGCTTTGGAAATCCTATGGGGGCAACTCTTTCTATAGGAATCAACTCAATAGCAACAGGCTTTATTCTGTTATGTTTCATAGGGTTTTCATTGTCTAAATTTGGAAGTAGATTACCAGACATTTCTTTCTTGTCTGTCCTAGTCTGCACGCTTCATTGTAACCTGTCCATAATGGATTTGAAATACCAGTGGCATAGTTTCCAACATCATAGCAGCATTCAGATCACCATAGTACAACAAACAAACTGACAGACAGGTGGTGGATACAGAGCCTCAGAGGTTATAAATTCAAGTCTGTTTCCAGAAAAACATACAAGAGTTTGTTTATAAACTGTGGTAGCTATTTGTTTAGAAGTGAGTGGTGTTTAGGATCTGTTCTGCAGAGGCTTTTCCACATCAAAGTCACCCACTTATCACTTCTGGCTTGTTGTCAAATTGCAGCAGGTCTGATGATTTTAATGTGTATCTCCTGGCATCCCAAGATTTAAATATTAATTCATCATTTGTAAATGTTGCCCACTTACTCTTCTTGAAATAGTATTGAGAGATTTATTGCTGGATAGTGTTGCCTTCCTGTAATGTTTTTCAAGTTGGGGAGCAGAATCACCTTGGACAGTTGCTGAAAATTTCTAAAGCTAGGTTAGAAGCTGGGGTTTCAGTGCTTTTAGGAACTGTCCTGTGATTCTGGGAAATTGAAACTGGACTGTACTGAGCTGGTTTCAGATTTGCATTAGTTTTGATTGGGGTTACCGAGGCCCAGGGAGGTGACACTGCATGTCCACTCTCTCTACTAACTACACAAGATTGGGCGTCTACTGGCTCGAACCTAAGTAAGCAGATGCCCAATCTTGTGTGTTTAGTAGCACGCTACATCTTAAAAGCACATTTTCTTTCTTGGCTGTCTTCTTTCTTCCTTAAGTCTCTGACACCAGGGGAGAAGAAAAGATTGAGGGTTTAAAAACAAAACTGGATGCTGGACTCCATCTTGGCTTTCAGCCTCTGCTTAAGACACTGTGGTAAAGGGTATTGGGGGACTCTCTGGGTTTCACTCTTTAGTTGTTTTCTCTGACTTAGCCTAAAGCGGCCTCTTTTTTCTGGGCTTACTTGTCATTACAAATTTTGCAAGGGCTTTACAAACCTGTTTAGCCACTCAGTACTCAGGCATTACCTGTTAATTGTCACTGGAAGGCAGAAGGATCTGGGACTGTTGCATGTGTGTTACTGATTAACTGATCTGAGGCGCTCTGGTTTCCCTTTCATCTGCCTTCACTTCCTTGTTGCTAGTCCACAAGATCCAAACATTTGAATTTCGTCTCCAACTTCCCTGTGTCTCCCTCCCCTACAATTAAAGGGGGCTTGGATTTTGTGATAGGTCTACATGAATTGCTAATGTAACCTCTGCAAAACTACCTTGGGAGGGAATGTGAAGATCTAAACAACCTTTTCAAGGGTCAGAATCTGGACAAAGTTGAGTGAGTTGATTTACTATGTGGTCTTATGCAATTTAGTTCTCTAGACCTCCTATTTGTTTTTGCCAAACAACTCTTTCTAAACTATGATGATATGGAAGACAGTTTTTAAAAGTATATAAAATGAAGTTTATAAGAAAATTAATTTTTTAAATAAACTTTATAGAAAAAAACTATGTCTTTATAATAAGGAGTTAGGTTTATGCAAAGATTATTTAATTTTTAGTTCAAGATAAGGAATATTTGTTCCGTATAACCATTTGGGAGGGCTGAGAAAAAATATATCTTTGCTTGTAAATGTACAGAATACATCTGTCTGGAAGGATGTACAGAACCTGGTAATGTTTGTTACTGGGGACAGATGCTAGAGGTAAACTCTTCACTGTATATCTTATTGTGCTGTTTGAATTTTGGACAGTTCAATGTAATATGTAAAATTACATTGTAGAAACAAGAAACTGTCGGTTTCAACAATAAAGGAATAAATAAGTAGATGCCTCCTGATTCCTTACTGGTAATAGTAAACTGGGAGCAATTTTAAGGAAAAAAAAAAAAAAAGCAGCTCTCTTTTTATCTTCTCCTTGGACCTCACCAAAGTTTTTATGTAGTAATTTTCAAAAACAGTATTTGCTAAATCCTTCTGTATTTCTGTAACAGGTCCTGCAAAAGGCTTGCAATTTTTTTCCTCTTAAAGCATCAACTATTGGGTACAGCCCGACTCTATGGACCAATTAGATTCATACTCAATGAATGCTATTTTAGGCGGGATGTGTTTTGATGGAGCAAAGGCTAAGGATTCTATCACTCCTGTATGTTTTTCTCCCTAGGGAGATCTCTGTAGTGTGATTATTTCTTTATTTCCCTGAACACTGTCTGAATGTGAATGTCAGAGGGATCTTTTCTTCTCAGATAAGGAAAAGTGGGGGGGAAAGCTTTCATGCAAATGGTTTATTCTAAATCACAGCTTTTCTTTTTAGTAAGTAGCATTTTGTAACTGTTATTGTTTACTGGGTAAATTATTAAAATATAACCTTGGAAGAGAGTGAACATAACTGTGAAACACTGTTTTTGTTTGTCAAAAGAGAAATATGAAATCTATTATTTAGGATCTGAGTTTTAAGTTGAAAGCAAAAACTCAAAGTCGGGACCAGTTCTTACCATGTTACTGAAAATTTCTTATTTCACATTTGGTGAAATTAATTAAAAAGATATAATACTTTCTTCATAGGTTTTTTTCTTATTGCTATGTTGCTATTTTTCCTTTGGAAAAGAGTATCTGTATAGATCATATGCTCTCAACTTTTTAGTGAAACTTTTCAACAATTCTTTCCCCTTGCTATCCACTTATTTCTCTCACAAACAAATAACGTCATTAGTTTCTTGTGTTTTTTTTTTTTTTTTTAAGGTTTTTAATGTGGCTTGAGTGAAAGTTTACAGGGCAGATCATCAGTTTTACATTCAACAAATCATACACCTTGTTTTATTACAATGCTTATAATCCCTTCCATGTACCATCAGTTAACAGTATTTCTCTCTAATCACCTTAGCCCTCTCTCTTTTTTTAAACTCTCAGGCATATGTAATAATTTACACCCCAAAGGGCACATTCTGCAAGTCTGCCTCCTCATTGCCGGCTTTCTAGTCCCTCTCTTTCCATGAACCTGGAGTCCTCAGCTGCTCCCTCTCTCCATGTCTCCATCTCTGCCTCCATCTCTGGTGTCCCTGCTTCTCTGGATAAAGTCTCGCCTTCCACTTCTGCTTTTCTCCCTTGATGATCCTAGGGTCCTGTGTTTCTGGACTGTAAGATTAACTACTCCCCCCTGTTTTTGTTACAAAACTTCTGCGTTTATACTTGTGACAGTCGCAATTAGTCATGATAACAATTACTATTGAATCATAGGAATCTTTTTTTTATCAGACCCATCTAGACAAGATGAAAACTATTCAGTGGGGACTCTATTTCCCCCCCACACACACACTCTTAAACTAAACTCCCCCTTGAAACCTTGTTAGCCAGTCCCTTGTGCCTTTATCGCCCCCTTTCTTTTATAGTTTTCAGACATTTTATGTATAGACAAGCAAACACACATACATTTCTTTCCTTTGAAAAATCAAATGGCAGCACACTATCCATGTGATTCTGCGTTTTGTTCTTTTCTCACACTCCTATTTTGTACATCTTTCTATAGCCGCATGTGGATGTTTTCTCTCTTTTATTCTAATGGCTTCATAATTTTCCCCTGATGGATGTTCTATAACTTAGCCAGTTGATTATTAATGGACAGTTTTGTTGCTTGTGATCTTTTGAAAATACTTGCGCAGTGGATAATTCTACATTTACATAATTTGTGCCCCCTTTTCTTTCTCCTGTCTTTAAGCCTACTGATCCTTCCAGATAGGGCTTTACCATCCACCCTCCAGGAACACTTTCCTGACTGCCTCAGGATTTGTATGGTATGTTTCATTTACCATCTACTGTACTATAAATTCTTCCCTTTGCTGAGTAAATTTTATATAAATTTTGTTTCCATGCCCATCTAGACCATTATTAGCCTAGTGATGGGTGTATCTGTTTTGGCATGTTTTGACTCATCAGTTGATTTGAAACAATGTTAGCCTTTTGTAACCTTCAAAGTGCCTGAACACTCTCATTTTTAGGCACATCCTAGAGAGGCACTGACTCTAATTATTCTTCTTTGTAGTGGAGAAGAAGACATTTCAGTGGAGGTTTAATCAGGAAGGACCTGGCTGTGTCTTGCTGGAGCTAAACTCTTAGTGCAGGGTGGAGGGCGGAAGGAAGCAGACAGCACAGTCCCTGTGACAAGCTCCTTTCTATCCCTGAGAGTTGGGGGATTGTATATAGAAGTTAAGAAGAACTGGGAAAACTGGGACATCTGCTCTTTCCAGGGATACCTGTTTATAGGGCTACATTTTGGGGATCTTCATATATGAAGGGGAGTCCTGGTTGGTACAGATGGTTGAGTGCTTGGATACAGATTGAAAGGTTGGCAGATCGTACCCACCCAGAGATTCCTCAGAAGGAACACCCAGCCATCTAATCCTGAAAGGTCAGAGCCTTGAGAAACCTATGAAACAGTTCTACGCTGTACATGTGGGGTTGCACATGTGTAAGCATCTGGTTTGACTTTTGGTTTTATTTATGGAAGAATTGGAGGCTGAGCTACTCTCAAGTTCACTTCTAATATTTTAAAAGTTCAGGAATCACTGGTTTAGACAGTTGGTATGAATCAGGGGTCTTTTGAATGTTAGACCTGCACATACAATTAGAATTGTTGAAAATAATCTGCTCTGCGTGTGTCGTTAGGAAGAGTCTAGACATGATCAAATGTATTGATATCAACCTAGATTTCAAGACTGGTGACTACTGAGCATTGAAATAGAATTACCAGCCAGCCCATCATTCCTTGGGTGCTATCTTTTCAATGTCTTAGTTTCCAACCTGCACTGTGTGCCCATTTAGTTTTCATTTAAACTTTTTATTGTGAATTAAGTGAAGATTTACAGAGCAATTCATCAGTTTTACATTTAACAAATCATAAACTTGGTTTCATTTCAATGATTGCATTCACCTGAATGTAACATCTGTTCTCTCACTTCCTCTCTGTGATTCTTGTTTCCATTTCACCGTCCTTATGAACTCTTTAGAATTTTGTACATAGGTAAATAAGTGCTGCTTGTTTGATCTTGATTGGTTGGTTGATCATTCTATTGTGTGCATACCTCATTAGTGTTGTTGTCCCTCCTATATACCTATCTGCTTTGTTCTTGTTGTTAAGTGTTATTGAGTCGACACATAGGGACCCCGTTTAGGGTTTCCAAGGAGCGACTAGTGAGCTTGAATTGCCGATCTTGTAGTCAGCAGTCTGGTGCTGACTATACCTCACCAGGACACCACCTTTCTACTACTTAACTGAAAATTAAGTCATGAGGGTGAGTTCATGGAATGTGAGTTTTGGAATGTCCAAAGTCATAGTCTTCCAGAACTCCAGTCTCTTTCTGACCGGTAAGCCCTGTCCTTTTCTCCTGCTCTATCCAGGACCTTCTAATGTGATTCCTTTCAAAACAGTTGATAGTGATAGCCAGGCAGATTGATGTTTACATGCTTTGGTTTATTAATTGATTCCAAACATCTTCAATTTTCAGAACTCTTCTTTCTTCTGCAGAGGGAGAGACCAACTGTTGTACATTAGATCCCAGTTAATGAAATAATTATGAGTAGGATGTAGAACTTTGCCTTTGTGGACTATGCTATGTCTGTTCTCCAGGGTGTTCCCAGATAACCATGGTCCTGAGCCACCAGGCCCAACAACTCATTCCCTCAAAGTGTTTGGCAATGTCTAAGAAGTCTTGGTATGACGATGTAGGATAAGCACTGACCCCAAGTTCGGCAGTTCAAACTCACCAGCCACTCCTTGGAAACCCTACACATGGTCACTGAGTCAGAACCGACTTGATGGCACTTAAGAACAACAACAAAGAAGTTTTCATAACTTCCCCTTGTATTATGCCCAATTTTAAATGTTATTTTTACATGCCTTTGCATGAATTCTGATTCACAGTGACACTGTGTACAACAGAACAAAACACTGTTCTGCATCATTCTCACAATTCAGCCCTGCGTCATTCTCACAATTGTTATGTGTGAGCCCATTGTTGCTGCCACTGTGCCAATCCATCTTGTTGGGGTCTCCTTTGTTTTTGCTGACCCTCCACTTTACTAAGCACACTGTCCTTCTCCAGGGACTGCTCCTTCTTGACAAGGAGAAGGAGAAGACATTTCAAGGGAGGTTAATCAGGAAGGACATGTGATCTCTTGTTGGAGCTGCACTCTTCAGGGCAAGCTGGAGGGATTAAGGAAGAAGGCAGCACATTGCCTGTGACAAGTTCCCTTCTCTTTCATCCAAATTATGAGCGATCTCATCATCTTGGCTTCTAAGGAACGTTCTGAATGTATTTCTTCCACGATAGATTTGTTTGTTCTTCTGGTAGTCTGTGGTAGTTTCAATAATCTTCACCAGCAACATAATTCAAATGCATCAATTCTTCTACAGTCTTCCTTATTCATTATCCAACTTTCACTTGAATATATTGTTGTCGTTGTTAAGTGCTTTTTCTAGCTCATAGTGACCCTGTATAGGGTTTCTGAGGCTGTACATCTTTGCAGAAGCAGAAAACCTCATCTTTTTCCCATGGAACAGTTGGTGGATTCAAACCACCATCGTCGTGGTTAGCAATGAATTGATTACCTTGGCTTGGTTCAGATGCACCTCAGTCCTCAAAGTGACTTCTTTGCTCTTTAACATTTTAGAAAGGTCTTTTGCAGCACATTTTCCTAATGTAATATGTCTACTGTTGATCCAAGCGAAATTAAATTTTTGACAACTTTAATCTTTTCTCCATTTATCATGATATTATTTATTGATTCAGTTGTAAGGATTTTTTTAAATGGAGGATATATAAATACATATTGGAAATATGTCATCGTCTGACATGAAGGGAAGCAGAGACTATACATTGAGAAGACTGGATTCTACCACTGATGCGGTCATATCTAGGGTTTTTTTTCTTTCCATCTTATATTTATTAGGAGCAAACTACTGACATAGACTTTTAGAGTATGATCTTTGGAGTTGTTTTTTTTTTTTTTGTTTTTTTTTTAAGGTAAAATACTAGTGTTGGCGTTTGATACTGTGGGACTTTAAGTAATTACTTAATCTTCTGTTCTCTAGTTCCATTATATATAAAATAGGGTTAATAATTATACCTATACCTTAAGGAGCTCTGGTAGCATAAGGGTTACAAATTGGGCTGCTAACCTTAAGGTCACAGTTCGAAACTACAAGCCGTTCCATAGGAGAAAGATGAGGCTTTCTGCCTCTGTAAAGATTTACAGCCTCGGAAACCCTGTGCAGGGTTGCTATGAGTTGGAACCAACTCCACGGCACATAACCACCACCACCACCACCACCACCACCACCACCACCACCACCACCACCACCACCACCACCACCACCACCACCAGGAGTCCTGGTGTGGCGCTGTGGGTTAATGCACCAGACTGCAAAACCGTTGAACTGCAAGGTCGGCAGTTCAAGCTCACCAGCTGCTCCTTGGAAACCCTATACAGGGTCGCTATGGGTCGGAACCAACTAGACGGCACTACACAACAACAACCTCTACCAACACTACTCCTTAGGGTGAAGTTCTGGTGTGATGCTGCAGCGTAATGCACTGGACCCCAAGGCCAGTGTGAACTGCAAGATTGGTGGTTAAACCCACCAACCGCTCCTCGGAAACCCTATACAGGGTCACTATGAGTCAGCACCTACTCAACAGCACTTAACAACAACAGTCCTTAGGGTGGTTGTAAGGATTAAATAAAACCCAGAACATAAACTAATTGCTAGTGAATTGAATCCAACTCATAATGGCAGAGTAGAATTGCCCCATAGGATTTCCAAGGTTGTAAATCTCTACAGAACCACACCACACATCGTTCTCCTGTGGACAGCTGATGGATTTGAATTACCAACCTTTTGGTTAGTAGCCGAGTGTTTTAACAACTGTGCCACTGGGCTACTTACCTGGAACACTGTTGTAGTTAAATGCTGTTGAGATGGTTCTGACTCAGTGACCTTCTATAGGGTTTCCAAGGAGCTGCTGGTGGGTTTGAACTGCCAACTTGTGGTTCCTAATCCAGTGCTGATCCTACAGTGCCACACCAGGAGTCCTAAAACGTTGTTGTTGTTGTGAAGTGCCGTTGAGTCAGTTCCTACCCATTGTGACCCTGTATAGGGTTTCCAAGAAGTATCTAGTGAGCTTGAACCTCCAAACTTGTGGTTCAAACTGACTTTGCAGTCCAGTGCATTAACCCACAGTGCTACACCAGGTTTCCAAAACATATCATTAGCTATTCCAGTGGCAGTGAATACATTTCGGGCTCAATCAGGTACTGATTTGATTCTTAAATTACATGATTCTGTGGCTTTAAATAAGAATTTCCAGGTTGAGTTCTGTTTCCAGCAATGTAGTCGATCAACACTTTCATTGAAAACAATTTAGAGATGCTAGATAAAATAGAAAGACCATTTTTAAAATACAAGGAACCAATAAGAAAGTAATGAGTTTGCAGGCCAAATGCTAAGTGAAGACCAGCCAAGTGAGAGCAGAAGCAGATTTTTTTTTTTTTTTTTTTAACCTGAGGGCACTTGCCAAACCAGGTTAACTTGAACTTCAGTTTTCATGAACTTGAGAACACAGAAGATAAGATGAGACATCTAAAGGAAACCTTTGGCTATAAAATTGGTACTTCAAAAGGCTTATCCATCAATATAAGCTTGGTTTTAAAACAAAACCCCAAAAAAACGGAAAGTGAAAAACCATCTACTTTCTTTTAAATTTCCTTTAAGATTATAAGGAAAATTGGGAATGAGATAGCTCTGTTGGATAAAAGCTATGGACTGTGAGCCATAAAGTCAGAGGTTCGAAACCACCAACTGCTTCATTAGAGAAAGATAAGACTTTCTGCTTCTGCAAAGATTTATAGCCTCAGAAATGCAATACAGGATCACTATGAGTTGGAGCCAAATCCAGAGTACTCAACAACAGTGACATAAGGAAAATTACCAGTAAAAGACTTGTTGCTGAGTAGCTGCCTGATTATTTATATCAATTACGTATGTATGCAAAAGCTGGATGGTGAATAAGGAAGACCAAAAAAATAAATGATGCCTTTGCACTATGGTGTTGGCAGAGAATATTAAAAATATGGACTGCCAGAAGAACAAACAAACCTGTCTTGGAAGAAGTACAGCTAGAATGCTTCTTAGAAGTGAGGCTGGTGATACTCTGTCTCATGTACTTCCGTCATGTTATTAGGAGGGACCAGTCCCCAGAGCAGGATGTCATATTTGATGAAATAGAAGGTCATTGAATGGACTGACACAGTGGCTGCTCCAATGGGCTCAAACCTAGTAGTGGTTGTGAGGCTGGATCAGGATAGCGTTTTGTTCTGTTGTACATAGGAGTTCAACAACAACAATATACAGCGTTACTTTTTCATACTTGATATTATAATATATTTTTTCACCTGTTGTTGTTACACGAGAATTTTCTGTTATCATTTACAAATTCTTTGCAAATATAATTGTTAATATCTGTATACTAGTCAACAATGCTCACACAGTTGGGCATTTAGAGTTCCATGTTTTTCTGTGTCATTAATAATGCTGTGATGAGCCTCTTTGTACATAAATTCTCACTTGCATCTTAAGTTATTTTGGATATATTCCCAGAAGAGGAATTTCTGGGTCAAAAGTATGGACACTTTCAAGGTCTGGATACATATCCTATATTTAAACCTTACAAATGAAACCTTCACCTGTCTTTGGAGGATAGGATGCTTAGCCAGCTCAGACTATTTTCGTCTTGTGATTGCTTTAAGGTAAAGAAAACACACCAGGAACTTGGGGTTTGGTGGTGTCTCCTGTGAGAACTAAAAAATGAACAAAGTGCCCTTTTATTTCTTTCCTTTTGTGTGTATAGCTGGGAGGGGGCTAGGCTACAGAATTAGACTGTTTGTAGAGGCTTTTAACAACCAGTTTGGTGGCACTTGGCAACCTGTGGAGAGGGAGGGATTGCAGTGCAGGAGGGAAGGAAAGTGACTTGCCATCTGCTGGCTCTGCAGAGTGGGTCCCTGGTGACCAGGACCCCCTGGGTCTGACCCAGGTTCTGAACTGCTGATTCCTCCATAATTTCCTTAATTGGTATTACGGATTGAGTTGTGTCCCTCCCCAAAATATGTGT
Source organism: Chrysochloris asiatica (assembly GCF_000296735.1). Lineage (NCBI taxonomy): Eukaryota > Metazoa > Chordata > Mammalia > Afrosoricida > Chrysochloridae > Chrysochloris > Chrysochloris asiatica. Next base: position 3,388,837 of record NW_006408631.1, read on the forward strand.
CATCTTGCTGGGCCATGATTCTCATCGGCAGTTATGTAATGATGTAATCATCCCCCATGATGTAATCTGATGTGATCAACCAATCAGTTGTAAAAGGATTAGGGTGGAATTGTTGTTAAATGCTGTTGAGTCTAGTCGGGTCTAACGCCTAGCGAACCTGTGTAGGGTTTCTGAGGAGCAGCTCGTGAGCTTGAACCATGACCTTGTGATTCAAACTGACTTTGCAGTCCAGTACATTAACCCCCAGCAACATACCAGGACTCCACTCCCTTATTCAGGCTATAACCTTGAAACAATGTAAGAGGAGTTCCCATTGGGTGTGACCTGCCTCACCTTTTGAGAGGTGAGGTGCCTCTGGCCACCAAGAAAGAAAAGCCTGCAATGGAGAACATTTGCATTTTTTTGAACTCAGGGTTCCTGCACTGGGAATGTCCTTGACCAGGGAGAGACTTGATGCCAGGACACATGTAGAGCTTCAAGGAATGCTGGGTCCATAGATGTTGAAAGGAGACAAGAACTTTCTCCCAGAACCAACAGACAGAGAAAGCCTTTCCATAGGACTGGCACCTTGAATTCAGACTTCTAGCCTTCTGGTGTGATGCTGTAGAATAAGCACTGGACTGCTAGCCTAAGGGTCAGCAGTTCAAACCCACCAGTCCCTCCTTGGAAACCCTGTACAGGGTAACTGACTTCATGGTGTATATGAACGACAATGACAATGAACTGTGAGAAAGTACATTTTTGTTTGCTAAAGCCATCTACTAGTGTTATGTCTGCTGTAGCAGTCCCAGATAACTAAGACAATTAATTTGTCTTAAACTTAATAGAGAAATGAGTGAGGACTTATCTTTAAAAAAATCTTTATATTTAATTGTCGTTCATTTGAATTTTTATCCATCAGGAATACACGAGTGTAGAAATTTCTAACAGTGTGTTGTGCCAAAGACTATGAGGTGCAGGGAGTAGTTGTAGGACCTTTTCTCCTTATAGTTGTGGTGGTGTGCCATGGAGTCAGTTTCGGCTCATAGAGACCTTGTATAGAGTTAACATGGTTATAAATCTTTACCAGAGCAGAAAGCCTCATCTTTCTCCCAAGGAGAAGCTGGCAGGTTCGAACTGCTGACCTAGCAGTAAGTAGCCCAAGTTGTAACCACTGTGCTACCAGAGCACCTTTCTTCCTATGCTTTTCTGTTTTCTAAGTGTTGTTTTCTGAATACTACTGTGCTGTTGAGTTGTATTTGACTCATAGCGATCCTGTGCAAAACAGAACGAAACACTGCAGCCTGCTCCTATGCCATTCTCACAATTACTGTCAGTATTGTGGGGCTTATGTTGTTGTTAAGTCCC